>NC_138231.1:44923053-44950553 GCF_964197995.2 Scardinius erythrophthalmus
TGTATGGGTCAAAATGATAGATTTTTCTTTTATGGCAAAAATCATGAGGATATTAAGTAAAGATGATGTTCCATGAAGATATTTTGTAAATTTCCTACCGTAAATATATAAAACATAAATTTTTGTGAGTAAATGCAGCACAATCGCCAACATAAATTTTCTCAATGTTTAGATTTTGTGTGCAGATTTTGTGTGTAGAATGTTTGTGTGCAGAATCTTTTAAATCTGAGAAATTGTGATTTTATGATTACCTTAAATGTGTGTTTAGAGTGAATGCTCCTTTTGTGTAAAAGTGAATGTGTGTCCGTCTCCTTAAAATAGACTCTGAAATCGAGGAAGCCAGTTTCCAAAAATGTAGGTCCTTTATAGGAGACCACATCCAAAAAATGTATATTTCATTTTAATGGACTTTCGGTGTGTGTTGAGATGGTCAGTGAAGGCAACAAAATCCTCTTTAGAATATATCCATACTCCCCATATGTCGTCCAGGAACCTGTAGTATGCATACGGTTTCTTACTAGCTGAGGTCAAAGCTGATTCTTCACAGTCTGCCATAAATATATGTGCATATGAAGGCGCAAATGTCTTGCCCATTGCTGTCCCCTTAGTCTGTAAATAGAATTTAGAATCGTATTCAAAGTCATTTCTAGTAAGATTTATTTCTAATAATTTAAGTATGTAATGATCTGGTCTTTTGGGGTCTGGGTATTTTTTCATCAATTTTTTTATAGCTTTGAGGCTTACCTCAGTTTCTATATTTGTATGGAAGCTATCTATATCTATGGTGAAGAGAAATGCATTTTTAAGTATTTTGAATTTTGTAATTTTTGATATAAAATCATACGTATCCTTAAGGTAACTAGGGTGACGTATAGATATGGGATTCAAAAAGTATTCTATATATTCAACTGTAAAATATGTCTCACTGTTACAGTCGGATACTATAGGTCTTCCTGGAGAGATTTCTCCAGGGACACTTTTTTCAGGCTCTTTGTGGATCTTGGGTAATAAATAAAACCTTCTGGGTCTGGGAGGGTGTTCTCCAAATAAATATTCTTATTGTGCCCCGCTAATTATTTTTTTTATCAAGCATTTCATCTAGTATCTCTTCTGCCATGATTCTAGTTTGTGGTATGGCTCCCTCTAGTGTGCAATCATGTTCCTTCACTGCCAACTGTCTCTGTCCTTCCCAAATATACTGTGTTTCATCCAGTGGCGGCTGCTGGTCTTTCAAAGAGGGGAAGCTCATTTTTGGCCTACATCATAAAAATAATTCATTTATTAATACGTAAATTCTACATTCCTTTTCAAGAAAATGCTCTGTGAAAAATGTATGTAATAATATAATAAAGGTATAAATAATAATATAATAAAGTATAATAATAATGCTACTAATAATGTATATTTTTAATTATTTTAATAATTATTTTTGAATTATTACTAATAATAATAATATAAAAAATATAATAAGTAATAATATAATAAAGGTATAAATGTATAATTGTGTGAAATGCATTATAAAAATTGGCTAGCAATTTCGACAAGCAAATACCAAGAAATAGGTTGCAGCAGTTTGTCTTTGAAAAATACGCGATGGGACTGAGCTCGAACAGCTTCAATATCAGTGACTTTTTATTGTTTGAAATCGCTGTCAATCAAAAGGATACGCAGCCTTTCGACAGACCCTCCAATCATCACGCGGAAGCCCGGAGTCCGGGCCAGCCCACTCCCCATTCACTCCCAGAGACGCTGAGCGTCCGTGGGCGGGACATAATTGCAGCATTTATCCAATGAACGTCTAGTTTCGAAGCGCTGAAAAAAACTGTTCAAAGCAGCCCCATAGAAGTCAACGGACGCTGGGCTTCAACACGGAAATGCACTGTGACGCTACGGGAATGTATGAGAAGGAAATCGAGTCAGCCGACCTGTAACTGATTCTGAACGAACTCGTCTTTGAGATGAACGTTTTCTAACGCATTTTAGTCAATAAAATGTTAATACAATAGTACATATTTGACCATTCATTTTTTGACATAGGGGAAGCCGAGCTTCCCTTGCAGTCTTAAAGAAATCGCCACTGGTTTCATCCATAATAATAGTTGCATTCCCCTTATCAGCAGGTTTTATAATAACATCCCTATTTCTTTGTAATTCTAACAGAGCTTTTCTTTCTCCCCTTGTCAGGTTTTCTGGTGTTTTTAGACCCCAAGCTGTTGTCACACTTCTTTTGATGCACAACATTTCACAAAGCTTAAAAAATATAGAAAAAAAATCACTGAGAGCAAATGGGTGAAAAGCTCCTTAAAACACACAATAATTGAATACATGTACTGTATGTGCAATGGAAAATATAAAAACTCATGTAAATCTAAAAATGAAGACATTGAGGCTAAACCTAAATCACTTTAATTGATCATTTTAAATACACTTACTTCATTTACAAATTCCCTCCCCTGATCTGAGAGAAATGGACAGCCATGTCTATAAATGATGGAACAGAGATGTTTTCCGACTTAAGCTGCTGTCTTGGTTTTTAAAGGAAAAGCCTCAACCCACTTTGAAAAGTCTGTTGTTGTGAGGATGTATTTAAAAACAGGTAATTGTCCAGTTAAATCAATGCCTACAAGCTCCCAAACAGCAGAAACCTATCAAGTAAAATGTAAAGTAAGTTTACTGTGTATAAAGTAGGTTTAGTATGTATACTGTATGTTACTGCACTTATTTCCCTTGATGCACTGTAAGGTCTGCACAGCAGTCTAAGGCTTTCCAACTTTCAGAAATTGTTGTATAATATATATATATATATATATATATATATATATATATATATATATATATATATATATATATATATATATATATATATATATATATTATACAACAATAGTATAGTGGGGAGAACAACACACTGCTGATACACTGCCGCTTTTGTAGGTTTTCCCACTTACAAAGCATGTAGAGGTCTGTAATTTGTATCATAGGTACTTCAACTGTGAGTGACGTAATCTAGAAACAAAAATCCAGAAAATTACATTGTATGATTTTTAAGTAATTAATTAGCATTTTTTTTACTCCCTACATGTACATGTTCACCTTTTCAGAGACAGAAAGCAAACAATCATGTAAATTAAATATTTGGTTTACCTGTACCAGCACAGAGGTAGAATTTGGAAATCTAATATCTTACATAAGTGTACTTACAATGATAATGTAATCTACACGAAAACTTCATGAAATGTGTAAGACAGAGAAACTAAGTAAACAGACTTTACAAGAAGAAAACTAAATGAGCAATTACATGCTTCCAGCTCCTGCAAGAAGTCCTATAGATGGTTCATAACGCTCACTTCCACCTGTTCTTTGCTGGAGCCCTTCTCGTTGAACTCAGGTTGGCAAGCCAGAAAGACAAAGTCAGCATCAGCCTGGTGAGAGAAACAATGTATCATTATGAGTTTATCCAGAAAGAGAGAGCAGTGGTGGCCGAGTGAGCTAGAGAGTTAAGGAATAGAGCAAGCGGTGCTGGTGAGAACAAATGAATGAGAAATAAACTATGTCAGTCAAAACAGACACACTGACAGCAGATGAGCAGCGCAAAGCAGAGGAGAGAGATAGGAGAAGCAGCACATAAAAACACAATTATGTTACCGGGTTGCTATGCTATGAGTCCCAACCTCACACATGCTGGCTGTGGGCTACACACCCACTGCTCAAAGGTTGACACAGAAATTTCCCAAACACAGCAAAATAATAAGAAAACCAGAAAATACCAACAGAAGGCAGTATCTCTGTAGATAAATACACCACCTCACATTTGTTGTGGGTCATAAGTGATGATTGGGGAGGATTACTTTTGTATGACACTATACATAGTTTTTTAGGAAAATTCTGCATAGTGGACCTTTAACTTTAATATCTTCATTATTATTGTCCAGTGACCCCACACCCCAAGTCTATACAAAAAAGTTAAAGTAAAGGGCATGATTGGTAATTGAAATAAGCTGAGTTTAGGACTTGGAATCACTATTGTTAGTTAAAAGTGGTATCAGTACATCCCTACATTTATTAACTCACCTTCACCTCCATCCCGGGGACAAAGAGTGGTTGGCAGATGTTTGGGTATTGGTTCATTAGATCAGCGAGACCATAAAGTTACAGATTTTCACATAGCTGGGAGAGAAGGGGCAGCAGCCGAAGAATGGCATGAAGAACAGCACTAAAATATAGAATGAAAAAATAATATCAATATGAAGTGAAATGTAAAAAATCAAAACATGAATATTAACATCCTTGACAAGGATTAGCATAGTGAAAAAACAATTATACCGAAGAATTTCTTCCCTCTTTTGAACATTAACAGGTCCATTATAGCCACAGCTCAAAATGTCCTCAATCAGTTCAGTCATTGTAGCCTCTGTGGCCGTCTCAATCTTAAAAAGACACATACACACAGAAAAAAAAAACACTGAATAATGTGTGTTGCCAAACATTTTACAGCACTAAAACCCTTAAGACCTCTTACCTGGGAGAGAAGTGATATATACTCCGCATCAGAGACATCCTCTTTGGAAATGTGCTGAATCTGTATCTCCCCATCACACAAGTACTTGTAGCACCAAAGTTTGAGGCAGCAGGGTGGTGGTCCGCTTTGTGCCAGACTTGCAGCCCAGATTTCACCAGCACTTCTGAAAGAAAACCATATAAATTAGTAGAAACATAGTTATGTCCTGAGGACATACATGCATAATACTGTGTTAAGATCACAAGCCACAACATTTAGCCTACTGAACATAAAACAATAAAAAATTATGCACACCTACAGAGGCAGACAGGTGTGTAGGAGAGGACCAGAAGGGCAACATACTGAAACAGAGGAAGCTATCTTAACTTGCATATAAAGTTAAATCAGAGAACAATGTTTTGGTCACTGGGACCATCATCAGGTTATTTTATGGTGTGAACAGAGGAAGCAATATAAATAGACTCAATGGACCATGTGGGCCAATCAGAGCCCATGTAAGCAACTACACTGTCAGTGCCTGAAATTATCAAATATTTTCAAAGTCATCAAACACAATTCCTTTTTTTCTTGTCATATATGGCTCAAGCCTGAATCCAGGCACCATGCCCGAGTTCTTTCAGCCCTGTAACATGTAAACAAAATATTGTTTGAGGACTCAGACTTATCAACCCCACTTTATGCAAGCATGGCTTACCTGAAATTTGCTTGATCAAGATCCAACAGGGAATATTTGGGACATTTTCCAGTCTGGTCACCCACAAACAGCTTCTGCTCAATCCCTGCAACCATCTCTTTGAACACAAATAATCACTCCGTTCATGTAACTGTCATTTCTATTGCAATTTAAAAAAAATAATAATTTAAATCATATTTATCTCCGCCAAGGAGGTTATGGTTTTGATGGAGTTTTTTGTCTGTTTGTTAGCAAAATAACTCAAAGTTCTGAACGGATTTCAATGAAACTTTCAGGAAATGTTGCTAATGGGAAAAGGGAACAGATGATTAAATTTGGTTTGTGATCGGTTGAAGAAAAGTGGATAAAAATAATAAAATGCCGGGAAATCTTAGCTGCTTGGCGGAGGTCTGTGCTTTCCGAGTGCTTTTCTAGTTCAAATATATGTGTACCTGTGAGGAACTCCTTCCGTAGCGCCACTGTATGAAGGCCCGCCTCCCCTATGAACCTGATTTTTAACCGACTGGTAGGCAATGCCCTCTTTTGTCGCTTCCATTGAGCAAGGCCCCGCTCCACCACATGGGATCTTGATACAGTGAGAGGAAATTCTTCCTCGTTGTTAACAGCAGCAGAGATGGCCTGCAGGACATCATCAAGGCTGAGGAAGAAATAAATACCTGTTAGGCAGTGTGATTCTGGAAAGCGTATATTGTCTGTTTAATTCCTTTAGGTTAGCGGTTGTCAAACTGTGGTGTATGTACGTGACTTATTCTTTCTCTATTGTGCGTTAGTATTTGCATATTTGTGCCATTTACTTTTTTGTTGCTTCTGTTTGGTCATAGCTTACAGGTGATCCCTGGATTCTTTGACATGAAATGAGGTACTTGGCCCCAAAAGTTTGAGATCCTTAGGTTATTCACTGTTGAAGGAGACTATAGAAGCGTACAAACCTAGAAATGCTCATCTTTTGTTTTGAAGTTGAAGGAATGAAGTCAGCTTTGCTGAAATGATAAAACACAAGTTTGAAGTTGAGAGTAAAACCCATATCCTCTGAGATGTAAAAATGTGTACAATAAACTCAGTACAGAAGCCACATATAAAAGTTTAAGTTAAAAGGTGGACTTTTTGAGAGAAAGTAACTTTGTTATGGTCAGGACTAACTGATCAATAAAAATCATATGGCAACAATGACAACCCAAAAAAAAAAACTTGTGTACTGTTGAAAGTAAATGTATATCACACACAGCACAGTCAGCCTTTATGGTAACAGCTCAGTCAATTTAAAAGTATTAAATCAAACTAGTCAATACATTAATCCATTGGTGGGAAGACAGATGCTTGGAGGGATATCTCTAACTAAAATGCTACAATATGTTGACATATTTTTATATTGACTAAATTGTGCTAAGATTCTGTTACCTCTCTCCACACTCACTTGCAAGTGCCTCCAGGTCATTGGGAGGAAAATTACGGCCACAGATTGGGCACATGGTCTGCAACTAGAATCACTTAACGTAACATAAAAAGGTGGAGACAATAATACCTCAAAAATAAATCTCAACACATCCCAACATACCTCTATCTTTGAGGACACAAAAATCACATCTTCCTCCGTAGGCTGTCAGGAGGATTAACAAAATTGAAAAAGGAAAATTATGGCCACAGATTGGGCACACGGTCTGCAACTAGAATCACTTAAATGTTTAACATAAAAAGGTGGAGACAATAATACCTCAAAAATAAACACTCAGCACATCACAACATACCTCTGTCTTTGAGGACACAGAAAACACATCTTCCTCCGTAGGCTGTCAGGAGGAATAACAAAATTGAAAAAGAAATTTGTGACATGATTGCATATATCTGTTGTTACTCATCGTTCAACAGATGATGTTTTTGCATAAACTGTTCATTAATTAACAGTTTCATTGCAAATATAGCTTAACCCTCTGAGGTCTGAGCTGTTTTCTGGGCCCTGGAGGTGTTCTGACATGCTCTGACATTTGTGCTTATTTCTGTTACTTGTGACATTTTCATGGCGAAAGTCTAATTACACTGTATTCAGCACAAACTCTGCTGCAATAATATATCAGCAGCATGTGTGTAAAAGTTTGTTGTTTTGAGATAATTGTCACGTACTGCTCAGAGACACGAAGTAGGAGATCCAAATGCAGCTTTATTTTGTGGGGCAATCCAGAGGCGTAATCCAACATACAGGCTAGGGTCATACACAGGAAAGCAGTCCAAAACAAAGAAACAAACAAACAAACAAACAAAACAGGCAGGGACCAGAGGCAAGAGAGTAATCCAGGGACCAGAGGCAAGAGAGTAATCCAGGAAACAGGGCAAGATATCCAAAAACAAGAAACAAGACAACCAGGGAAACGCTCAGAATAGCAGTGTAACACTTAACAAGACTTCGCGGTGAGTGAATGAATGAACAAGGTATATATAGACAGACTAACAGGATGATGAGACAGGTGAATGCAATCAGTGAATGAGGTACAGGTGAATGTGATCAGTGATAAGTGATGATGAGTCCAGGCAGAGAGTTATGGGAACTGTAGTTTGTGAGTGAATAGGATAGTCTGATGTGGACTGCCCTCTGGTGGCTCACAAGGGCAGCTCCAGCTGGTGATCGTTACATAGCCCCTCCCCAAAGAGCGGCTTCCAGACGCTCCAAAACTGTCTAGGTGGGAGGTGGCCCGGAGGCGGATCCGGGGGCGGGATGGAGGGCCAGGTCCGTGGAGCGGAAGAGGACCTTGAGACTGTGGTAATACTGGAGGCCAGGACGGAGCAGGCAGTCCATCGGGCGGCCAGGGCGGAGACGACCCTCCATTGGGCGGCCAGGGCGGAGACGACCGTCCATCGGGCGGCCAGGGCGGAGACGACCGTCCATCGGGCGGCCAGGGCGGAGACGACCTCTCGGGCGGCCAGGGCGGAGACGACCCCTCGGGCGGCCAGGGCGTAGACGACCCCTCGGGCGGCCAGGGCACAGGAACAGACATCGGCTCAGGGACTGGAACAGACACAGGCACCGGCTCAGGAACAGGAACAGATACAGGCACCGGCTCAGGAACAGACACTGGCTCCGGCTCAGGAACAGACACTGGCTCCGGCTCAGGAACAGACACAGGAACAGACACAGGCACCGGCTCAGGCTCAGGAACAGACACTGGCTCTGGCTCAGGAACAGACACTGGCTCCGGCTCAGGAACAGACACAGGAACAGGAACAGACACAGGCACCGGCTCAGGCTCAGGAACAGACACTGGCTCCGGCTCAGGAACAGACACTGGCTCCGGCTCAGGAACAGACACTGGCTCCGGCTCAGGAACAGACACTGGCTCCGGCTCAGGAACAGACACTGGCTCCGGCTCAGGAACAGACACTGGCTCCGGCTCAGGAACAGACATGTCAGCGGCCATCTTGTCCGTAGAAACTGGCTCGGCGGAGACCATCTCGTCCTGAGACACTGGTTCGGTGGCGGAGGTCATCGTGTCTGGAGGCACAGGCGTGGAGTCGGCCATCTTGTCCGAAGACACAGGCGTGGAGTCGGCCATCTTGTCCGAAGACACAGGCGTGGAGTCGGCCATCTTGTCCGAAGACACAGGCGTGGAGTCGGCCATCTTGTCCGAAGACACAGGCGTGGAGTCGACCATCTTGTCCGAAGACACAGGCGTGGAGTCGACCATCTTGTCCGAAGACACAGGCGTGGAGTCGGCCATCTTGTCCGAAGACACAGGCGTAGAGTCGGCCATTTTGTCCGAAGACACAGGCGTGGAGTCGACCATCTTGTCCGAAGACACAGGCGTGGAGTCGGCCATCTTGTCTGTAGACACAGGCGCAGAAAGAGGAAGAGATTCAAGCTCAGTATCCGGATCAGTTTCAGGCTCAGGAACAGATTCAGTCTCGGCGGGACGAGACACTTGACGGGCGGACGTGACGTGAAGCTCAGTGTCTGGATCGGCAGAAGTGACGTGAACAGTCTCTGGATCGGCAGAAGTGACGTGAAGCTCACTCTCTGGATCGGCAGAAGTGACGTGAACAGTCTCTGGATCAGCAGAAGCGACGTGAACAGTCTCTGCATCAGCAGAAGCGACATGAACAGTCTCTGGATCAGCAGAAGCGACGTGAACAGTCTCTGGATCAGCAGAAGCGACGTGAACAGTCTCTGGATCAGCAGAAGCGACGTGAACAGTCTCTGGATCAGCAGAAGCGCACTCTGAGCTTGACGGGACCAGCGGCGGCGAGGGCTTTGAGCTGGGTAGGACCAGCGGCGAAGAGGACTCTGAGCTGGTTAGGACCAGCGATGAAGAAGGCTTTGAGCTGGACAGAACCAGCGGCGAAGAGGGCTCTGAGCTGGACAGAACCAGCGGCGAAGAGGGCTCTGAGCTGGACGGGACCAGCAGTGAAGGCTCTGTGCTGGACGGGACCAGCAGTGAAGGCTCTGTGCTGGACGGAACCAGCGGTGAAGAGGGCTCTGTGCTGGACGGGACCAGCGGTGAAGAGGGCTCTGTGCTGGACGGGACCAGCGGTGAAGAGGGCTCTGTGCTGAACGGGACCAGCAGTGAAGAGGGCTCTGTGCTGGACGGGACCAGCGGTGAAGAGGGCTCTGTGCTGGACGGGACCAGCGGTGAAGAGGGCTCTGTGCTGGACGGGACCAGCAGTGAAGAGGGCTCTGTGCTGAACGGGACCAGCGGTGAAGAGGGCTCTGTGCTGGACGGGACCAGCGGTGAAGAGGGCTCTGTGCTGGACGGGACCAGCGGTGAAGAGGGCTCTGTGCTGGACGGGACCAGCGGTGAAGAGGGCTCTGTGCTGGACGGGACCAGCGGTGAAGAGGGCTCTGTGCTGGACGGGACCAGCGGTGAAGAGGGCTCTGTGCTGGACGGGACCAGCGGTGAAGACTCTAGCTTGGCGGGCATGTCGCTTGCTGTCTTGGCTTCGGCAGATCTGGCGTGAAGTGCAGGCTCGGCTGGACTGGCGTGAAGTGCAGGCTCGGCTGGACTGGCGTGAAGTGCAGGCTCGGCTGGACGGGGGTGCCACGGAAGGAAGCTCTCCAGACATCTGGAGAGTGCCTCTCTCCAATCCAGACCAGAGAGATCGGGGAGCTCCCTCGGGTCAACCTCCTTAGCCCCCAGCCGGTAACATAACTTAATAGCCTCGTCACCCAGAGAGCAAGAGGCAGCGAGAGGAAAAAACCCCCAGGTGTACTGGAACAGATCGAGGCTATCCAGGGCTAAGGCCGCGATCTGTCCAGCGAACTCCCGGCTCATGCTGGGAAGATCAGGTGAGATCCGTACTGCTGTATTACAGGAGGTCATAGCTGCTGGATCTGAAGTGTGGCGAAGTCTTCTGTCACGTACTGCTCAGAGACACGAAGTAGGAGATCCAAATGCAGCTTTATTTTGTGGGGCAATCCAGAGGCGTAATCCAACATACAGGCTAGGGTCATACACAGGAAAGCAGTCCAAAACAAAGAAACAAACAAACAAACAAACAAAACAGGCAGGGACCAGAGGCAAGAGAGTAATCCAGGGACCAGAGGCAAGAGAGTAATCCAGGAAACAGGGCAAGATATCCAAAAACAAGAAACAAGACAACCAGGGAAACGCTCAGAATAGCAGTGTAACACTTAACAAGACTTCGCGGTGAGTGAATGAATGAACAAGGTATATATAGACAGACTAACAGGATGATGAGACAGGTGAATGCAATCAGTGAATGAGGTACAGGTGAATGTGATCAGTGATAAGTGATGATGAGTCCAGGCAGTGAGTTATGGGAACTGTAGTTTGTGAGTGAATAGGATAGTCTGATGTGGACTGCCCTCTGGTGGCTCACAAGGGCAGCTCCAGCTGGTGATCATTACAATAATGACATTTATGCGTGGTTTGTGAAAATACAAAAAAAAAAAATTCTCACTGAAATAAGGTCATGAAACCCATACTGATTATTTCTTCACAAGACTTTTGAAAATTGTATGACGTAGCCTAGAATATTTGCTCCAAAACTATGTGAAAATCACCCTGAATGCTCATTCAGATAAGACAATATATTGATTTAAAAATTTTACGACGTGTTTTGTGTGAAAAAAGCTTTATGTGGGAGCTCATTAATATGTAAGCTTTTCACACCTGAGAAAGACAAAGAGACTCCCTAATGGCCCTATTAGGAGCTATCAGGCCCTATCATTCTGAGCAACCATGCACAAAGAATGAGGAGATTTAAAAAATAATGGCTTTTAGAATTTTTAGATTTTTTGGATTTATTTACAACACAACATAATCCAAAGATACAAAACAAATGACAAAAAAGCACTTATTGAAAACAATTATCCAAAGACAGAGACCTTTGTGCCATTTCTAAAAACATTGTACATACCTTTCATTTCTAAGGTGTTTGATTTTCACTTTACCATGTTCATGTACAGAGACTCATGTGAATGTTGAAGTCAGCATGAGTGGCATCTGGGCCCTGAAAAAAAAAAAGTGAACATAATGATATCAAGAGAAACTATAGGCCAGCACCATTTTGGGAATAAATTTTAGATTTTTCTGGTTAAAATTGCTTTTTAAAATTCACAGAATACACACATACACACACACATAAATGTTTCCAACAATAATGAACACCAAGTTTGTTGTGCCTTATAGGCATAGGCTATGCGCAGTGCTGCATAAAATAATAATAACAATAACCATATCAGCCTATAAATCTTCCAAAATATTTCAGTAACAACTAAGCTAGAGAAAAATATATTGATTATCATTGTCACGCTACGGCAAGGATGAAGCAGAGAGAGAATCCATATGCAAGCATACTTTTAATAAAACAAACAGGTAACCCAGGCGGAACACGGAACTCAGGACATGAACAGGTAACAGCTACATTAAACAAAGACCGACAACCAACAACTGAAGCACAGAGGTTTAAATACACAGACAAACAAGCTAAACAAGATAACAAGGGGGTGTGGCTAATTAGAAACACCTGGGAGAACTAATAAACAAGAAAAACTACAAAGGACTACAAAACATGACACAGAACAGGAAATAACAAAAGTGCACACAAGACAAGGGAAACACAGGACAGGAAACATTACATAGCCCCCCACCTAAGGAGTGGATTCCAGACACTCCGAAGAGAAGAAAAAAAAAAAAAAAAAAAAAAGGGTCCAGGAGGGTGGTGGGTCTGATCCGGGGGCTGGACGGGGGGCTAGGCCCGTGGAGCGGAAGAGGGCCTGAAGACTCCGGCAGGGCAGGCGGCCAGGGCGGAGCAGGCTGTGCAGGCGGCCAGGGCGGAGCAGGCTGTGCAGGCGGCCAGGGCGGAGGCAACCCTTCAGGCGGCCAGGGAGGAGACGACCCTTCAGGCGACCATGGCACAGGAACAGACACCGGCTCAGAGGAGACCATCTTGTCCGAAGACACCGGCGTGGAGTCAGCCATCTTGTCCGAAGACCCCTCGGGTGGCCACGGCGGTGAAGACCCCTCGGGCGGCCACGGCGGTGAAGACCCTTCGGGCGGCCACGGCGGTGAAGACCATTCGGGTGGCCACGGCGGAGAAGACCCTTCGGGTGGCCACGGCGGAGAAGACCCTTCGGGTGGCCACGGCGGAGAAGACCCTTCGGGTGGCCACGGCGGAGAAGACCCTTCGGGCGGCCAGGGCGGAGAAGACCCTTCGGGTGGCCACGGCGGTGAAGACCCTTCGGGCGGCCACGGCGGAGAAGACCCCTCGGGCGGCCAGGGCGGAGACGACCCTTTGGGCGGCCAGGGCGGAGACGACCCTTCGGGCGGCCAGGGCGGAGACGACCCTTTGGGCGGCCAGGGTGGAGACGACCCTTTGGGCGGCCAGGGCGGAGACGACTCTTCGGGCGGCCAGGGTGGAGACGACCCTTCGGGCGGCCAGGGCGGAGACGACCCTTCGGGCGGCCAGGGCGGAGACGACCCTTCGGGCGGCCAGGGCGGAGACGACCCTTTGGGCGGCCAGGGCGGAGACGACCCTTCGGGCAGCCAGGGCGGAACAGGAGACCACCCCTCTGGCGGTCCTGGTGGATCGGGCTGGTCCGGAGGTGTATTGCCCCCCCCCCAAAATTTTCTTGGGGAGGCTCCCCGGTAAAGAGTCCTGGACCAGCGATGAAGAGGGCTTTGAGCTGGGCAGGACCAGCGGCGAAGAGGGCTTTGAGCTGGGCAGGACCAGCGGCGAAGAGGGCTTTGAGCTGGGCAGGACCAGCGGCGAAGAGGGCTTTGAGCTGGGCAGGACCAGCGGCGAAGAGGGCTCTGAGCTGGGCAGGACCAGCGGCGAAGAGGGCTCTGAGCTGGGCAGGACCAGCGGTGAAGAGGGCTCTGAGCTGGGCAGGACCAGCGGCGAAGAGAGCTCTGAACTGGACGGAACCAGCGGCGAAGGGGACTCTGAACTGGGCGGGACCAGCGGTGAAGGAGACTCTGAGCTGGATGGGACCAGCGGCGAAGGAGACTCTAAGCAGGGCGGGACCAGCGGTGAAGAGGACTCTGAGCTGGACGGGACCAGCGGTGAAGGAGACTCTGAGCTGGGCGGGACCAGCGGTGAAGGAGACTCTGAGCTGGGCGGGACCAGCGGCGAAGGAGACTCTGGGCTGACGTGAAGTGCAGGCTTGGCTGGACTGGCGTGAAGCTCTGGATCAGCAGAAGCGACGTGAACAGTCTCTGGATCAGCAGAAGCGACGTGAACAGTCTCTGGATCAGCAGAAGCGACGTGAACTGTCTCTGGATCAGCAGAAGCGACGTGAACAGTCTCTGGATCAGCAGAAGCGACGTGAACAGTCTCTGGATCAGCAGAAGTGCGCTCTGAGCTTGACGGGACCAGCGGCGGCGAAGATGCGGCTGAACTGGACGGGATGTGAAGATCAGGTGTTGACCTTGCGTGCCACGGGAGGAAGCTCTTCAGACATCTGGAGAGTGCCTCTCTCCAATCCAGACCGGAGAGATTGGGGAGCTCCCTCGGGTCAACCTCCCTAGCCCCCAGCCGGTAACACACCTTAATTGCCTCGTCACCCAGAGAGCAAGAGGCAGCTAGAGGAATAAATCCCCAGGTGTACTGCATCAGATCGAGGCTATCCAGGGCCAAGGCCGCGATCTGTCCCGCAAACTCCCGGGTCAGGCTGTGAAAATCAGGCATTATGTGAAGAGACTCATTTAATGCTGCTGGATTCATCGTTTGGTTGGTCGTTCTGTCACGCTGCGGCAAGGATGAAGCAGAGAGAGAATCCATATGCAAGCATACTTTTAATAAAACAAACAGGTAACCCAGGCGGAACACGGAACTCAGGACATGAACAGGTAACAGCTACATTAAACAACGACCGACAAAACTACAAAGGACTACAAAACATGACACAGAACAGGAAATAACAAAAGTGCACACAAGACAAGGGAAACACAGGACAGGAAACATTACAATCATGTTACTTCAAATGTTTCCATTCGTTATGATGATATGAAATGAGATAATAGTAAAAACATGAAGCCGTTTGGGGCTTTTCAAACGCGATTGCGATCCAAATATGATACATTCAAACGCGATCGCGATCCAAATATGATACATTCAAACGCCATCACGCTCAAATATAAAACATTATGATTACCATATACATATCTACATTTGAGATATACACAAACACAGTAACAGTAAACACGGGTCTAAATATTATAATATTCACCATATATCTAGCAACAGTTCAACTGCAATGTGAAATTTATGCAACAATAACAAACTAATATGTAAGAATTTCTTACCTTACATCTTCCTTGTCTTCAAATCACGTTTTTTTTCTTCTGAGGTAATTCCAATGTAAGCTCACGGCGCGTCTTTCAAACTCGACGAAAAGCAGAGACTTGTGAAGTGTTTTGGTGTTTTGTTTTTGAGGTAACGAGCGCGTTCGCGTCCCATGCGGAGATTTGCATGTGAATGTCTTTTGCGCGAGTGGGCGTGGCCAAATTAACTGTAATGAGCAAGCGTTTGAGAAGCTGGACATCTTGTTGGTTTTATACAAACGACGAAGAGGTAGAACGCACACCCTGTTTATTTTCTTTATTTTACAAAAGCACAATGTTTTGATTTGATTGTAAGTGGACACCTACAAAAGTAAAAATATATCACAGATTCTTTTTTTATATTTCTTTTTTCTGTATGACCATAAATGACGGAGTAATTTAAGTTTATAGTGCTACAATGTGAAGAAAATACGACAAAACACGCCGGCGCGTTTGCCGACCTCAGAGGGTTAACTACCTTAAAAAAATCCACATCACATCAGGTGGAACTGGCCACTATACAAGTTATGACCAAATCCAACTGTAATGGTGAGCCTCCTCTTTGTTCTCTTAAGACATTGTATTCAAGCTTAATGGTCTCCCAACATTATCCATACAATGGGTCTGTACATACTAGGGTTGGGCGATATACTCCATTTTCATATCGTCCTATCGTCAGCCTGTGAGATCGGCGATACACGATATTATCGTGAGGGGGCGGGGCTTACTTATTTGATTATTAACTTGCTTATTTACTCATCAATTTGCTTGTTTTATTACTTCGTTTTAAATGAGAATCTTTTTCTACTTTGATAGCAAAGGTGGAGTGTTTATTTATAGGCTAAATCAGGTTATTTCCTGGTAGTGAGGTAAAAAAGATCCTTGTATCTGACTCTGAATATTTCAACATGTCAGCGGGAAATTTACGGACACACGTTTACGTTATCCTCTCATGCCGTTACAGATCTGCAGCATTTTGACTGTAGGCTGCTTCTGCACGAGATGAGAACACTTTTTAATTTATTGGGTCAAAAAAGAGTCGGAGTCTGCGATATGTCCTCCTACCAGTGCTCTCTCTGTCTGGATGCACTTCACTTATGCACACCGCACTTCAATAAGCCCAAATAACGCGGGTTAATGTGTTTTAAATGCCGGGAGAAATCAAAGGCAAAAATCTAAAAGACGATCGGTTATACGCCTACTCAAACTTATGACTTGACTCTGATAAAGGAAAACGGGTTAATCCGTTTACATGATGTAGCAACAATGAGAAGGAACCAACCACAAACTAATCTTCTTCCAGAATATTAATTCAAACAGAATATTAATTCAAGATTTGCTCAGGACCTCATGATCCTCATCCATCTTGTCATCAGGGCCAGGCGCCAACCAGTTGGGCTGTTTAAAACTGACCCCCAGCACTAACGAAATAACTGGTCAATACTATCTTTTTTGCCGAAATTACTGATTGGTTAAGAGAAAGACAGAGACCAAGGTCTCACACAAGAGTCCTCACAAACCAGAGCCATAAATCACCCAGTCTCCTCACAAACCAGAGCCATAAATCACCCAGTCTCCAGAAAGTCTGCTTACCAAAGACTTTTATTGGCTAACTTAAGGAAGAACTGGTCAACGTTTGATAGTTTTGCAAGACGAATCGGTTTAGAGATGATTACTGCTCAGGGCCCTAACAAGAGGTCACATGACCCCTGTGGCTAACAGACCCCATCTTGGTCCCATGAGAGAGACAAACAGATTTCAGCAGGAAATACCCATGACCTCAGGGTGTTTCCAAGCCCATACACTTTACACACCAAAAGACTTTTACATATCAAAATCCATAAAACTCATTCAAGAACAATTTTCAATGGACTTATAAACATCAGACATCATTCTATGTGTTTCTACGATATATGTGTCCATTTAATATGCTTTAATCCCATATAATTCATGTAATTGTTATAATTGTTAGGTGTGTGAATGAAGTGTGTACTGTTTCATATCAATGCTACCTTACGAACACAACTAGCAAGATGACTGAAATTAAATCTGTGTAGAATATTTCATATTCTGATACTTAGAAATCCTGCCTAAAACTGTTGCATCTGGTCTTTTAGTTTCATTAGAGTAACCCCCCATGGAAGACATGATTTATGACTTTGCAAACAAAGCAAGTGTCTAATTGGTCCGCTCTCTTCAGGAGGGGGGACAAAACTTTGAGTTTAAAATCTTGGATTCTCTGTTCGCTCTCTCTCTAAGTTCCTCTCTAAGTTCTTCTCTAAGTTCCTCTCTAAGTTCCTCTCTAGGTTCTTCTCTAAGTTCCTCTCTAAGTTCCTCTCTAAGTTCGTTCAAAATGTTCTGATACAGGAGCTCTCAACGAGTGCAGAACAAAGACGGAGACGGCAGATGATGGTTTAGTAACCATGTAACGTTAACAGACGAGCAGATCAACCCAAATTAAGATCAATTGGGTTAGATTAAATTCCAGTCATCTAGTTCCTTTCCGTATCTTATTTTCTTTCTTTTTTTTTTGTGTTATTCTTCTTTTCCGATTGAAAGTCTCGGTTTTAAGTTAAGTTTTGCTGCAAAGTTTCGTTCCACGATTCACGGCTGCAACGCACGCTTTCAACTTCAAAGACTTTCAATTCATCTGCCAGCACAACACGTGACTGGAACGCCGCAGACCCAGGCACAAGGAGACCACAGCCGACGAACGAACCCGGGAAACCCTCTGTTACGCAACGAAGGGAATTCCCAAAAAGGAACGCAAAGACAAGCAAGTACCTCCAGACTAAAAGCTACACTGGTGTATTTATATAACTTTAATAACCTGTCTAAGAAACGATAGAAGGGTTAAATTAATGTTTGATGGTTTGTTCAGGTCATGTCTAAGTGCATATGGAATCGTGAGATTTCATCCTTTCACTCTTAAACCCACTCTTTCCTCACTCTCTTCCTTTCTGCAACTCGTATGAATGTGTGTGTGTGTGTGTGCGTGTGTTTGTGTTAGAGATTAGCTGTATGTGTTAGTATATAATCAATAAAGTATTGTTTGAATTTGAAAAGAGATTACTTGTGTATGTGCTTATCAAATTTATTGTCTTGAACTTCGATCAAAAGTTACCTATGCTTTTACCCTATTTCTTAATTTACTGTTAGGGGGTTATTCTTTCTTGGCCAGGAAAATATTATATTTCCTAGAGTTAATACTTGTTTATGCTTTCTGTTCATTGGATGAACTGATAAATGATCATATTATTGATTCTGTTACAGTAAATTCTGAAAATAGTTAAATTATTAATTATTGATCATAATTCGTTATGAATAATAATTAATTATATTTATACGTGGGCGTATAAACGCTACAATGACCACATGCATTGTCAGTTTATTTGGCATAATCTAGTTAATAACGTGCATGTAAATGCAATCATTCCCTGAAAGTGAAAGCAGAAACGGACTGCGCTTTCGCTGCATTAACGGCGCGTTCTCTCAGAGACGACGGTGGATAACGGTAGGCTAAAGCAAATATCTTAATTTACTGGCTTAATATTTCTCTTGTGGACTTACATTATTGACAGTGAAAAAATGAGAAGAATATTTCTTGTTAAATAAGTTTGAAGTTGCTTGTGATTTTCACAGATGGCAGAGTTTTCACAGATGCTTCGTGAACTAAAGACTTTGTCTTTTAGAGTTTTTTAATTGTATTAATTTTAATTTTATTATTATTAATTAATTTTTTGTACTTTTATTGTTTTTAGTGTTATTAGTGTCATTAAATATTTTGTTAATGTGCTATGGAAACAAAATACTGACAAACAACGATGCCGCGTCTTCATCTTGGCTCTGATGCGTCTGTTAAAACAAGCACACTTGACAATTTGTGAATGGATCACCTGCAATTAAATTTCGTTGTGGGATGTATTTTTTTCAGTCTGTTTTAAAAAACATTTTCTTTGAGGAGTCCTCATACGCGCGCGTCGGGGATGTCGCAAGTGTGGTTATGTGGTGATGTCGTTATGAATTTAGGCAAGGGAAATATAATTGTAGTTCCTAATTAATTTAATAACTATACTAGCTTCATAATAATAATAATGATTTAATACATTAATGGGAAAACGAGCCAATTATCGTATTGATATCGTCAAAGGCATCTGCCATCGGCGATATCTCTGTCTATCGTCAATACACGATACTGTCGTCTATCGGCACAACCCTAGTACATACCTCCTGTGGATAAGTATCTGAAGGCTTACATGTTTCAACATGCAGCGCTAGGATTTGCAATGGATAGCTGGTGTGACAGGAGTGGCACATTGCCTTTGGCATACTGGAGAAGGACCTAGAGTCCGGAGGCAGTGGTTGAGTGTCTAGTTCCTCCTGTATCGGAGCAACATATAGGACACCCTTTCCGCCCATACTTGCAGTCTTCAGCATTAGCCCAGTATACAGTATATCCACTGTCCCCAGGAGACACCATATATAGTTTTCTAGAACCCCACCCTCCTAACAAGAAAAGTTATTTAATAGTTGAACTCCATTGAAATGTGACAGTACTCATCACTCAAGATATTGATTCAAATGATTTTATACCAAGATTAGATTGGCCATGGGTAAGTTCTATGTACCTGCTCCTTTGTAAATCAGCCAGCCCCCAGACACACTTTACAGTTTTGGATAAAGATCTTTGAGGGTTGAACATACCTTCAAGAGTAATATAAATCATACCATCATATTGACAAAAGAACATTGGTTTTGATAGTGGACTATATTAAAATATTATATGAAAAAAAAAAAAATGTTGCCTCACCTCATCATGGGTGTAGTTCTCTGGTATCAGCGTGGACCTGCGTCCCAAACCAGCTGGCAGATGGAAAACTTCTTCACTGCCTTTAGGAGTGCGCTCAACAATCTTGGGTAAGAGATAAAATGTAACATCTATCTCTTTGATTGGTGTGAAGTGGTTGGAAGGCCCTTGATTGGGCCGGCGCTTTCCCCTGGCTCAAAAAAGGGCAGGAAAAGACCTGTGATGATAATTTTTTTATTTGACATTACACAATACAAGTACACATCTCACAGTTTGAGAATTTAAATTGATGAATGTAAGGGACGAGTCAGTCTGACAAAGAAACCAAATACAGTGAAGGACCTTGTCATTTCTGTGTGGACACTGGGTCGGCCATCTGTCCCTCTTTCTTGACTCCTTCCCTGTCTGCTAGAATGACATGCCGTGTTCAGAAGATGCATCACATTATTTTATACATGTTAATCTGGGTGTGTGTGTTATTTGTTGGGAAACTAGACACAACACCTTGGAGTATCTGGGCCAGTTTGATGTTGGGCACTGGGCCCAACAGGGGTAGCTCTTTGTCGGGCACTGGGCCCAACAGGGGTAGCTCTTTGTCGGGCACTGGGCCCAACAGGGGTAGCTTTTTGTTGGGCACTGGGTCCAACAGGACCAGGGGAAGGTATTGCATTTGTGAGCAAATTTAGGAGGTGTCTTGCTGAATTGACTACTTCTGAGTTGTCTCCATGTCAAAAGTATAAAAATTGAGCAGTAGGTTGGAAAAGCTATACAATACATCAACTTAATAACCCATAAAACAATATAAATAACTTAAATATTACCAAATAAAAAAAAATTACAAAGTGGGATGTTTTCCATATTTCAAAGAAAATATATTGCAAAAAGTTATTCAAGTAAATGGCTAGCTATATCAATATATAACAAAATATGAATAAAATAGGCACTATATTTATAGACCAAAATACCATATGCACTATTAAATTTAATTAAACAAAACAGCAAGCTTTCTTTTGAAGTGTAAATGTGCTATTTTTGTGTTCAAGTCAACCGGAATTAGCTATGCGTTCAATTCAAATGAATAGGGCTAGTGCTATGGTGTAATTGCCCTGAAGTTTATGGCCTTACATTATGCTAGCACCTGCCAAACACAGCGACACATAGTACCTACATACATAGTACATACTTTACTACTCACTCTCTCTCTCTCCCTCTCAGTAAGCAGTACCCTGACAATGACAATCACGAGGAGTAGTTATTGGAAATAATCACGCTGAAGACATGACAAGTCTACTTGGCGGTGGCTAGCACTAGCTACGTTTGCAACAACATGTTCACCGGAGGAAGAGGCAAACGCTTAGAAATAATAAACACCAGGCAAAGATGTTGTTACCAGAGCTAGTAGGCTACCATAAAAACGTGGGATAATAGCTAGCTGCTACTGTGTTTGCAACGTCGGGAGAAAGATTTAATTTCCCCCGTTTCTACGAAATAGCTATAACATTAACAACAGTTAAACAAAATAGGTCGTAAACAAATAAATTGTCATTACCGTATTTGTCCCAGCCGAATCCATGGTTGTCACGCCAGTCAGCAAGGCAAGCACTTCTTCCTTGTTTCATGACGGGTACGTTCTATGCTCCAAAACGTAGGTGCTGATTGGCCCAAGAGGAGCCCTGTGCGCCAATGAACGCTATCTATCGATCTGCGCTCGATTGCTCTTCCTTCATCCTCCAACTACCCGGATGTCTGTCACAGTAACTTGAAATTGAATTTAGTGATCTATATCTGAATTGTGAGAACTGAATGTGAAGATATATAGAGAGTTGAATTTTCAGTGAGGATCAAATTGTATTGGACTTCAGTTCCAAACAAATAAATTCAATTTCAAATTATACAATTCAGATTCAGTTTTTCAATGCAATTATTCAAATTAAACAATACAATTTCAAATTATGTGATTCAAATTCAGTTTTCAAATGCAATTATTCAAGTTTAGCAATTCAAATTCAAATATAAATGATTCAAATTCAGTTTCTGGTGGCACATATTTCAGCCCATACAGGTCCACCATCTGATCTGGATACGGCCCGGATCTGGCTGACTTCAGTAAACCTCAGAATAAACAGAAAGACTAACATTAGCGTAAATGCCATTCTTATTATGATGTAAAGAGTACATCGGGTGTTATAGGAAGTGTCCCCTGTTCCGGCTGACCTAATCTATGCAGCCTTATAATTATTTAACTGAAAAAGTATAATGTTCTATATGAATGCCAGGTAAAAGAGATGCATTTTTAGTCTAGATTTAAACTGACAGAGTGTGTCTGCTTCCCGGACAATGTTAGGAAGACTGTTCC
Source organism: Scardinius erythrophthalmus (assembly GCF_964197995.2). Taxonomy (NCBI): domain Eukaryota; kingdom Metazoa; phylum Chordata; class Actinopteri; order Cypriniformes; family Leuciscidae; genus Scardinius; species Scardinius erythrophthalmus. The sequence goes on from NC_138231.1 coordinate 44,945,200, forward strand.
AGAGTTTAGGTGCTAAATAGGAAAGGATCTACCGCCTGCAGTCGATTTTGATATTCTAGGTATTTTCAACTGGCCAGAATTTTGAGATTGCAATAGATGTGAAGGACTATAATGCATTAAGAGCGCGGAGCTAAACCATTTAGTGCTTTGTAAGTAATCAGCAATATTTTAAAATTTATAAGATGTTCAATAGGGAGCCAGTGCAGTGTTGACAGAACAGGGCTCATATGGTCATACTTCCTGGTTCTGGTAAGAACTCGAGCTGCTGCGTTTTGGACCAGCTGTAGTTTGTTTTTTAAGCATGCAGGGCAACCACTAGACCCCGAAGCCGCCGCCATTTGCGCCATTTGCGCCATTTAGAATTTCAGCCGCCGCCAGCCAATAATTTCGTAAGCCAAATTGAGCCGCCATCTGATAAAGTTTGGCTGAGCCGGCTAGAATTATTTGCATCAAATAATAATTATATCACATAGAGACATACACACACGAAATATATAAACAATACACGAGATCTATTTTCCCACTGTATTCATAACAGCACAGTCTTGTGCTCGTTGCTACGATACACAGACTCACAGTGAACTGACGACCAATTAAAATTGCTCGTTTTCCGTACAGAAGAATCGATGCATTTTTTTCTCGCACTGAGGTGAAATGGCGGAAAGAAGCAAGCAAGGTAATTTTGATCTCACTTCTCACATACTTTCCTAATTCCTACTTACTTTTTTTTTTACTTAGGCCTAACGTTACCCAGACTTTTGTTAAATCTTCAGGGCACGGTTGCACAAACACCTGAAACAAAGATTGACGTTATGAACCAAATATTCTGGAACGGAGAGATTTATAGCACTGAACGTGATATTACTGCAGTAACAAACCACCGTTTCTAATTCACGACGCATGCTTCAGTGTACATTGAAGTGAAATGTGCAAAACTTTGTCCATAATAATACTGATAACAGTGTGTGTTTATATTAAGGCGAGACACGGCAGGCAAAAACATCGTTTTTTTTTTTACTGGTCAATTTTGAGATTTTTGGATATTTGTCTTCAAATACATGTCTTCTTTCAGACTTGTGGTGAAAAAAAAGTCCGAAATACACAGTAGGTCTTTATTTTACTACACTTTGTCTGTTTGCGTCTGTAGATTTCTCATACATTCAACAAAAGTTTGCGTTCTTAATCAACATACTTCTCCGCGATCTCTTCCGTCACCCTCTCATCACATGCATCGTTAGGCAGCTCTCTCTCTCTCTCCTGTACAATGCTGTCAGATCCAAATATGGTCATTTCCTTTTTATCAGCAACCAATCTTGAAAGTAAAAAAGACTGAATGCGCGATTTCATTGGCTGATGATAAATCTTTAAAGCCCGTTTTCTCAAAATGCCCTTTCTCTCATACTCCAAGTCCGAAATCTCCACTTCAGTAGTACCTAGTTATATTATGAAGACATTTACAGAGGGATTTGTAAATATATTATTCCTAGCCTGATATATATAAAATTTTATTCCAAAAAACATGGCTTCAGCCATTTGCAGCTATGAAAAGTTTGGCGGCTGCAGCAGCCATTTAGGTTTTGGCTGAGCCGGCTAGCCAGCCAATAACTTCATCAGCCAGCCATTATTCTCAAAACAAATGGCTTCGGGCTCTAGCAACCACCCATAATAGCATTACAATAATCTAGCCTTGAGGTCATGAATGAATGAACTAATTGTTCCGCATTTGTCAATGAGAGCATGTGACGTAATTTAGATATATTTTTATTTTTATATTTTTATATTTTTAAGATGGAAAAATGCGGTTTGACAGATACTAGACACATTACTTTCAAGAACACACCCAGGTTCCTAACCGACGACGAAGACTTAACAGAGCAGCCATCAAGTGTTAGACAGTATTCTAGATTATTACGTGGACTTTTTTGTCCAGTAATTAAAATCGTAGGAAACTACTAGTAATCCAAATATTTATATCAGCTATGCATTCCGTTAATTTTGTGAATTGGTGCGTTTCCTCGGAGCGCGAAGAAATATATAGCTGAGTATCATCAACATAACAGTGAAAACTAATGCCATGCTTCCTAATGATCTCTCCCAAGTGTAACATGTACAGAGTGAAGAGTAAATGTGAGTGAATAAAATAAAATAAAAATAACTAAATAAAATATTTAATGTTTTCATGCTATATTTCATAATTTATAAAGACACAAATAGGAACATTTCAAAACAGATACGTTTGGCTTGCATTAACTATACATTATGCAAAAACATGAGCTGATTTCTCCGCATTAAAGAACCACAGATGACATGTTTATACATGGTTTAAGAATGTAAAACATCCTTTATCAAATATATTAGTTAAAAGAATATTCCAACCTATCTTTCATCCAAATCCTGACAGAAAAAGAAAACAACGAACAAGCAGCAGGTGAGAGTCTGGAGATGCAGGTAAACTCGTGTGTCATAACGTCAGCCAGACTCAGTGAAAACAGAAGATATGGAAATAAGATGAATTTCAGCATTTTAATCGAAATACCACAATAGGGCCTTTACAATCATAATGACAAAATTAAATAACTAGACTATAATCCGCTGCCACAAATTTACCTGTTTTACAACGTATGATGAATGTCCCAAAATGTCATAAATAGAAAATATAATCTCCCTAACTTTTTTCATTTTATATATTTATATAGAACAGATAATCAGCTAAATTTCAACTTTAACATAAAATGTAAAACATTTAAGTTTGGTTAAAGCATGCTTTATGTTGGAAAATAAAACAAAAATTAGTCCGTTTGAGGACCCATCTGACAGCTTGCTTGAACCAGTTGAAAAACCAGAGCTGCTACTAAAATGGTCTTTTATATCTTTGCTGTGGTGCATCATGGGAGGTTGGAGAAACCAAAATGGGGGTTAAAGGTGATTTTTTTTTTATTGAAGGATTTTTTTTTTATTGAAAGACTTTGTAATGGTGAAATATGTTATTATATATTTTTTAGTTTTTATTAGGGTACGTTCAAAAAGCTTATAATACTGAGGTTTGTTCATTTGGTGAACTTAATTTCTGGTTGCTTGCATGTCTGTCAGTGGTTGTGTCCATGAGCATAAATACCCACTAGCTGAACTTCTACACAGTGTTGTCTGTCTGTGATGGAAGTTGTAGAGTAATGAATCTACTAAAGGTAGGAATTATTGAGAGTGAGAAGTTGTTCTAATGTTGTTTATTTGGTTATCTTACGGCTTCATTAATGTCATTATAAATAAACTGTCAACAGCTTCAAGGTTTTCAGTCCTTTTAGTCTGGTGTTAAAATTAAAATAAAATATAAGTGTAAAAACTAAACGAAAAATCTGTTCTATGGTATGGCATAGAATGATATTTAAGAATATACACCTTCAATCCTCTGATTGTAGTAATATGGTGCTGTATGTAATATTTGTAATAGGCTAAATTTAAGAGTTAGAGTACATGTTAAATTTCCTATGTGTTCTGTTCTTATAAACTTTCCTTTGCTACAAGTTTATGAAGATTAATTTATTGTACCACATAAATATTTGTTGCAGCTCTAGTAGCATAATTGAGGGTGTTAACAGTCTATTAACAGCTGGCCTATGCCAATGTTTTGCCATTCCTTAAGAGTTTCTTTTGTCTTTTGCAGCTTTCATACATATTTTGGGAAATGTATGTGTTTTATGTATTTGCCTCCCTTTTTTGTATAAATGTTCAGTGTATTTCATATGCTGCTTTTCCCTTTTATTGTAAGTGTTATCTTGTTCCCTGCAAGTTATAAATGTGCCCTTACAGCATTAAAACTAGTGGTGAATTCTCAGCCTGTTGTGTGAATCCCTCCTTGTTTGTAGACCTAAATTGTGAAGGGTTGAGCAGCACAGGTTAATTTAAGGCGTCAGATAAGGTACTTAATTAAAATTGAAGTAAAATTAAAATAGATATAAATTTTTGTAGCACATTGCTTTTTGACATGTTTTACTCCTGTTTCACAAGCAGTAAATTATGCAGTCCCTTAAGTTTTTTCTTCTTCCCTGCACCTCACACACACCACTTTTTCTGTTTACAGCTGTCTGACTATTTCAGAGTTTAGATGCTGACTTTATCCCAGATGTAGCAACTTTTCTTATGTCTGAATGAGACCAGAATTTGACCAGAGGACACAATGACACCAAAAACCAGGAGGGGAGATGAAGCAGGTTTGCTCAAATACTGGGAAATATAGTTTTATAAAATAGTTTTGTGAAATGAAGTTTGTCCTGCTCTTGTCCTGTTCCTTGATTTCTCTTGTTACTGACAACTTCACCTAGGTAAGCCTTCATTATTTAGCTCCACTCATTTGCTCTTTGAACTCTGGAGAGCTTTCTTTGGTAAACATATTGAAAATTTGCTCCTGGTCTCCCTTTTTGCATACTGAGATTTTAATTGGGTTAAGCCATGTCTCGACAGTTTTGTTGGTGAAAATAGCCATTTTACAATGCAGCCTCTGATTCTACTCTGTTCCACTCACCACAAAGTAAGGAGTACATTGAATAAATTAACGTTAACTATCTGTTAAAATGTTTGTCTGCTTGTTTACCAAGGCTCTCCACATTACTGCTTTAAAAAAAAAAATTAAATCAGTCTTTTTTGATGTTTCTGTTACTGTAGATGTATGCTCTTGTAATTTGGAAGTTTTGCCTGTCCGATTTCTTTGTGTTCATCACGTTCTTTACATTCGTTCAACCTTGTAATACTTCCAAATCTTTGTTTCTGTTCCCTTTGTAGTGCTTGTATTTATGCCTTTGCATCCATTGAGAAGCTAAGCATGTTTCAGTGTTTACAAATGCTTTCTACATTTCAACTGTTGTGCTTTGTTTTTTTTTTAGACCTTTTTTTTTATACAAGACTTTTTTTTCTTGTCTTGAATGTGTGCTTTGTAATATGCTGTTAAATCTGTCTGTATGATTTGTGCCCCTTTTAATTTAAGGCTGTGTCTCTTATTTGTATTTATGCTCCCCTTTTTAATTTGTGCCATCTAAGTTATGGTTTGTATTATGCTTTGAGTTTATGTATGCTTTTGGCAACATATTTTTGCCACCTGCCCCTTTGTTGACTCGTTAATTTAGTCTATGTATATATACTTTTATTTCTTTGTCCATTTTTATAATTTAAATATGGATGTAGCAGCAGTTTTTCTTGGACCAGAAACGTTTGTTCTATTCTTTTATTTTTTATTTATAAGATGGTCGGTAAATTGAATACATGCTGGACTTTTTGGAATATTCCAACCCAGTATAAAGCCTGTCATTGAGGCTCCCTCTCCTCCTCTACCCGTGCCATGTAGTAATTTGGCCCTGTGTCTG
>NC_138232.1:10000-57500 GCF_964197995.2 Scardinius erythrophthalmus
ACATACAGAAGGCAGTCAGAGAATGAAAACAAGTCCATAAATATAAATAAAAAAAGTACGCAAACAGTAAAGACAAAATATCGTATACAGTACATTTCAATACAAAACGCAACTGTTTTAGAAAAATGGAAATGGCCATAAAATATTCAATGGGACAGGGCCATAAAACAGCTTAAATAAGGCAATGAGCACAATGTATGGAAAACTTTAAACCATAAAAAAAGCCTATAAAAAAATTGCAAAGACAGGAGCAGTAAGAAATACAAGATGGGGTAGAATGCACAAATACAAAAGGGACATTGAGACACTGAACACAGACAAACAAGTCTTAAATTGGATACATAAGGTGAAGGTGAAGGCATAAACACAAAAGCAGCAATGTAGTAAATCAGCAGTATTAAACAGAAATTAAAGTTATGACAGTCAATAAATGATTTGCTCATAAATGCCTAGTGGGCAAACTATTAAATGGTTCAATATTAAGAACAAATAAGATCTTAATTCAATGTTCAAATATTAAATGAATTGTACAAATCCAAAGGACTCAAATGTTTAGGATTAAAATAAAACAAGTCAATATACACCTGTTAGGTACACAAATACAATCCTTATTTGAAATGGTTCAGATTCTAATTCTGAAGAGCTGTGGGATAAACACCATTCAAGATTTGTGTGGGATGTAGTTGAATGTTACTCACCCTTTTCCAGTGACAATGAAAAAGCAATTAAGTAATTCCTCAGATTCACACATCGTTGGTGTATAAAACAAGCTACAATTAAACTAACAGGAAAAATTAAATAAAAATAAACCAGTGAAGACTATAGAAATGCAAGAACAGAAAAATAGACAAACACAATATATGGGGAACGATGCAGTTGAAACATAGGAGGAAGCAGGATCCACGTGCAGTAGTCTTTTATTAAATAAACTCAACTTGACAAATTCAAACTCAGACTAGGGAACAGGACTTGGGAACAGAACAACCAACATACACCATCAAGAACTCACAAAGACTGAACAAGACACAGGGCTTAAATACACAGGAAAACAAGTTTAACAAGATAACAAGGGGGCATGGTTAATCAGAAACACCTGGGAAGACTAATAAACAAGAAAAACTACAAAGGACTAAAAAACATGACACAGGACAGAAAATGACAAAGAGTCCACACAAGACAAGGGGAACATAATACAGGAATTATGACAATATGCCAAACCTGGACAGTTCCTATCCTCAGACAGTTTGTCTTCAATCTCTTGATACAGCTCCTCACTTTCATGTCACAATATAACTGATTGGGTCATTACATTTAAGCTCAATATGAATTTTCTACAAAATTTATGAAAATAGAAATATACAGAAAAGGTAGAGATCTGCAAGACGAATTAAGTACAACTGAAAAATAATCAACATTAAATACATTTCTTACTCTCACTTCAGTTGGTTCTTCACTCTCCAAACTACATCACAGACTGACAATCCTGTGCAGGATCAGCCTGTGGGCATTTATACTATTGGCCACAACCATTGACAGAAATGCAAGCAACCAGGAATTAGATTCAACAAACAACCAAATCTCAATATAATACATTTCTGTACATGCCCTAATTCACAAAATATTATTTAACAGACATACATACTGTATTTCATCATTGAAAAACTGTTCAATTTTAAAACAAACATTCCCCTTCATCTTCTACACTTGGTTTCTCCCAAATTCCAAGATGCACCACAGCATAGATATAAAAGTTAATTCCAGAAGCAGTTCTGGTTTTTCAACTGGTTTTAGCAAGCTGTCGTAGTGGTCGGGTTTCTGTTCATTTGGGCTGTTTTAATTAAATTGTGCAAAGTAAAACACGCTGTGGCAAAGCTCATCCGACTGTACAAAGATATACTATTGTGTTCAAGTTGAAATTTGGAAAAATACATAACATGATTATGTAAAAAGGTTGGGAGTACTTATATCTACCATTTTTATCTATTTCATTCAGTCAGGCTGATGTGACGATGCAGGAGTTTACCTGAGTCTCCAGATTTACTCGTTTGCCATGTGCTTTCTCTGCCAGGAATCATATGAAATGTAGGTTGAAACTTTCTTTTAATTAATATTTTTGATAAATGGATGTTTGATCATGTATCAGTCTAAGTTCATAATGTGGTTTGGTTGAACTATAACACAGAAATTATTAAATATATTTTGTTGAGCAGCTGAGATTATAATTATTACTCATTCAAACCTCTTTCTATATCCTGGAATTTTGCTATGAGCTCAATGTTCTGTAGTCCTCCAACCTTACAACAACAGTGTGGTAGTTTTTCTTATTCACAGCATTTAAGGACTTCACATATGATGCTTGGGTAAAAAAAAAAAATATTTTTTTTTAGTTCTGAACCTCCACAGATATTGATATCACTGCCAGTCAGTGGGTAACTGACCATTTATTGACTGATATTAGCACATTAGTACATTAGCTGTTGTGTGCTGTGTAACATTTGTCACAAACAGTTGTAAACTGACAGCTGTACCGATGCTCAAACTTTAAAAATGCTAGCTATTACACTTACACAGCTGACCACTGCAAACTATTTATTTTAATGCTTTCAGTAAAAATAATGCAACATTATTTGATCAGGGCAATTCTATTTGTAACAAAGACTTTACTGTTTTTAAAGGAGAAGCCTTTTTGCAAACCATAGTAAGTAATGTTTAGTGTTTAAAAAAAATGGATACAGTTTTCTGTTGTGATATTTCTCATTAGATAATAAACTACAGATTTAATATAATGCAAATGTGAGCTGACAGTTCAGGAAACCTTTCGTCATTTCACATTTGGTAGACTTTTATCAGTCCAGTGATCGATTGCTCCTGTCTGCCTCGCTGCCTGCTGTGAGTGTGTTTGCTTCGGTGCTGTAAGCTCCGCCTTAGCCTCGTATTTCCTTGTTTTGAACCATCATTTACTACAATTTCTAGTTGTTTATACTACTACTAAATACAGCTTACCCAACATCTCAGATTAACATGACATCGCTAGCTTCCGTTACTACTAGCACAACACGCTAGTAATTCGCTAGCCTGTTAACGCGCCACCCGTGCGCTCAGCTATTTTTATTTATTTATTTTTCTCTCGCGCGCCCGCGCCTTTGAGTTCATAAAAAAGCTCAGGTGAGTAAGAATCACTCAACAAACACGGTGAGTAATGTCTTGTCCTGTTATTGTCACCTGCACTTCATGTCACATGTTTAGCATAGCATTCTCTGTTGGCAATATAGGATTTTTATGTGATAAATGCAAGGAGACAGTTAGGCTGACAGAGAAGATTTCAGAACTAGAAACACGCATCCAAACTTTAATTGAGGATAGTAAGAGTGCTAGAGCTTTAGATACTATTTTGGATGCGCCTAGCATAGTGAACTCTTTACATGATGCGGTTCCAGCTGAATTAGTGCCTGCGCAGCCGGGCAAATGGGTGACAGTGAGGGATCACTCTAGTCGCGGATCAAAAAAACCACTCTTCCGTTCCGATTACCATAACAAATCGATTTGCCTCGCTCAGTGAAACACCCACTGAGAGTTCTGTTGATTGTGCCCTAGTAATTGGCGATTCTATTACACGGAACGTGAAAATAGAGACACCAGCCACCGTAGTCACATGTTTGCCGGGAGCCAGAGCGCCTGACATCAAAGCAAATTTAAAAGTGCTGGCTAATGCTAATCGTAAATTCTCTAAGAACATTATTCACGTCGGCACAAATAATGTTCGACTCCGCCAGTCGGAGATCACCAAAATTAATATTAAAGAGGTGTGTGAACTCTCAAGTACGATGTCAAGCACTGTAATTTGCTCTGGCCCCCTTCCTGTTCGCAGGAGTGATGAGATAGTCAGTAGATTGTGTTCTCTTAACGGTTGGCTGTCTAAGTGGTGTCCGCAACATAATATAGAATTTATAGACAATTGGAAAAGTTTTTGGGGCAAACCTGACCTGTTGAAAAGAGATGGTATTCATCCCTCCTGGGATGGTGCTGCTCTTCTCTCTGGTAATATGGCACATAGTCTTAGAGCTCAAACATGACAATCTGGGGCTCAGGTCAGGAAGCAGACAGACTGGCTTAACCGACCGTCTGCTAGCGGCCTCACGTCACCAAGGTCAGATAAATCCTATCACATAGAGCCTCTTTCACCTAGCTATCATCATATAGAGACTGTGTCTGTTCCCCGAATTTGGAAATCCAAAAAACATTTAAACCCATCTAAGGTTAAAAATTTAATTGATGTTCAACAAATAAAAAACAGCTATAATACAGACGAGCAAATGCTAAAGCTTGGGTTGCTCAATATTCGATCGCTTACTTCAAAAGCACTCATTGTTAATGATATTATTTCAGATAATAACCTAGATGTGCTGTGTTTGACAGAAACCTGGCTAAAACCAAACGATTACATTACTTTAAATGAGTCCACCCCCCAAGAATACTGTTATAAACATGAGCCTCGTCTGAAACGCAAAGGGGGGGGGGGGCGGGGGTTGCTGTAATTTATAGTAATATTTTCAAAACCACTAAGAAATCAAGTTTTAAATATAATTCTTTTGAAGTGTTAGTACTTAATGTAAAAATATATAGTATAAATGATATATCACGTTTGAGATTTGTGCTGGCTACTGTATACAGGCCACCAGGGCACCATAAAGATTTTATCAAAGAATTTGCAGACTTTCTATCAGAATTAATATTGACTGCAGATAAAGTACTAATTGTTGGTGATTTTATTATACACATCGCTAATGAAAAAGATGCATTGGGATTGGCATTTAAAGACATTGTAAACTCTATTGGAGTTAGACAACTCTCTCTTTTCCAGGACTTTAGACACAGTTGCTCCGTTGCGCTTAAAGAAGATTAAAGAAAATAGTCTAACGCCGTGGTACAACGAGCACACTCGGGCCCTTAAGAGAGCAGCCAGAAAAATGGAGCGCAACTGGAAGAAAACAAAATTAGAGGTATTTCGCATTTCATGGAAAGAGAGCTCAATTGCATACAGAGAGGCCTTAAAAGCTGCTAGATCTGCTTATTTTTCAAACCTATTAGAAGATAAACATAATCCTAGGTATTTATTTGAAACGGTGGCTAAACTAACAAAAAAGAGAGCTTCAAGCACCAAAGTTTCCAAGCAACACAGCAGTAATGACTTTATGAACTTCTTCACTTATAAGATTGATAATATCAGGGACAAAATTATAACTATGCAACTGTCTACTACAGTATCGCATCAGGCAGTGCATTGTAGTCTCCCTGAGGAAAAATTTGATTAGTTCGTAGCTATAGAAGAGGAAGAATTTACTAAACTCATTAAAACATCAAAATCTACAACATGTATGTTAGACCCTATACCAGGGTTCCTCAATAGGCGGCCCGCGAGAGAAAAATGTTTGGCCCGCGCTTATTTCAAGGTTGTCATGGTAACATCAGCGTAAGCACGTCACTGGCGTTAAAATTCAAACGCTGTATCTGACAGCATTCGCGCACATCGAAAATATGGCAAGTGTTAAGAAAAGAAAAGTGGACACAGAAAATAGACTCTTTCTCTTGCAGAAAGAGTCCTCAAAGGAACAAGGCAGACTGCAGAAATGAGAAGAGGTGCAGACATGGAGTTTGAGCTGGCAAGGGAGTACTGCCAGATGAAAAATGTCAACTACACACCCTGTGGCCTCGTCATCCACCCAGATACCCCTTGGCTTGGCGCCTCGCCAGATGGCTTGATTTTTGATCCATTTGCACAGCCACCCTTTGGACTGGTTGAGATAAAGTGCCCTAATGTGAAGAACTATGTGGACTTTAAAGACCTTAAAATGTAGGATGGCACTTTAGCTCTTCGTAAAAGCCACTCTTACTCCTGGCAGGTGCAGGGTCAACTGTTGATCACTGGCCTCCAATGGTGTGACTTTGTGATTTGTGCTCAGGAAGACATGCTGGTGCAGCGTATCCAGGTTGACCCGGAGGTAAAAGCAGTCATCAGAGAGAGGGTGGACCAGTTTTACTTGCAGAAGTACTTGTCTGTCTCCAAAAGATCTTACTGATCGATGCAGGATAATTCAGGTGGGGGCCTTTGTATGAAGAAAAATGAAATTACCTGCAATAAACTTTTGTTATAGTGAGAAGCAGGAGTAAATACAATTTTATGCATTTCACCTGAATTTGGAAAATGTAGTGGCATATTTCACTATTGTATTGTTATATTACATAACATATTCACCTGCTATTTGTGTAATAAATTATTTCATGCTTTGTTTAATTTTAAATGCTTTGGGTCTTCATAACATACAGGGTGTGTAGTTCATGCATCACTGTTGGAAGGATGTTCTTTAGGTCAGCCAAACACTTTATCGCCAAAGAAGCAATATTTGCATCAAAAAATGACACCATAATGGTTATATAAATACAGTGTATTTTGCAATAAACACAAAGGAGAGAAAAAAGTTGTTGTTTTTTTCAGATTTATTTGTAACAAAAATAATTAAATCATTCCATATACAATGTCTCATGGTGACTGTATAAAAGATGTTTTCAGTTGACCCGGTCAACACAGGTATTTGGCCCAAGCTTTGACCAGTGGCTTGTTTTGATAGTTTGTTAGGAGGCAGGCTACTGCAAAAAGCTGGGTGATACTGCCACAAATAGACAGAGGGATAATAGTGTCAAACAGTTTGTTCTCTTTGATGCGCCTAATTGTCCTCTCCACATGTATGCTTTAACCGTGCAATGTCCTGAGTGACCAGCACTTCGCCATGAGACAGCTGTGACTTTTTACTCAGAAAAGGTGGTCTGTAAACTTTGCAAGGCTGAATCCCTTGTACACCATTACAGCCATATCTTTATCCAAAAGAGGGACAATGCGAGATTGCCTGAACAATTCTTTGTCACTGATAGAGCCCAATCATTCCTTTCAGGGTAGTGTGGGATTTATACTGTGAAAACATCTCACTCTGTAAGAGTAAAGATGAAGGCATAATAAGGACTTGGGTGTCAGAGTATTTGCCGAATACACAGTCGGCATTGTGGCTAGAATTGTCTCAGGAGACATCCATATCCCAACAGCACCCAATAAGGTGTACAAAAAATGTACCCAGATTTTGATTATCTTGCTGACGGTGGACTGGTGAATACTAAAACGATCACCCAGATCTTTCTCCTTCAGTCCCAGTGATAGATACACCAAGAACAGGAGCAGTTCATCAATCATCGGAAGGCATCAGCTCTGGTGGGGAGCAGGGGGAACAAGTCTTAGTAATAAAAACGATAATCATTGCATGGTCATCATAAGTGTTTGTAAAGTGGGGTCCAAAAGTCTGAGACCACTTGTATGTGTTTTTAGTTATATTGAATTAGACAGTTGTGTTGTTACGGATGCAGATTTATCAGCGAGCTACTTTTATAAACAAAATGATTATCACCGACAAGGGCGGGTGTCGTGAGGTTTTTGCGTCATAGGCAGCCGTGCACGAGCGCTAAACCTCACAGCACCCACCCCTGTCAGTGATTGGTTGGAACACTATTTATTTTGGTTTTGAGTGGTTGGTGAAAGCAACTGTTTTTGTGTGCAGATCTCAGAGCCTAGGCTGCCTACAGAGACACGTTTTTTTGACAGCATGCTTATGGGGCGGGCAGCCAGCGGATCGTTAGGAAAGATTAGATGAATGTGATCATTTATGTTTGGGCCTGAAATCGCTGATTCAACCTTTAAGTATGAACTATGCCTACCGGTCGACGAGGTGGATCAGTGGCATTGTCAGGAGCTGCTGTTGTGTTGGAAGTGGATGACTGTGTACCAACACACACTATTCTCCTTGTTGCAGGTTCAATCTGTCTCCAAAATGCCTGTAGGTGGCGGTAGCTGGCAAATCTAAAAGAGTGAAAGAAAATTATTAATACCTTTAAATCAAAGCATAACCCATTATTGATGTTTGGAAAATGCATCATCACAAAGCTGAGATATGTGGTTCTCACAGGACAGAGATGCTACAAACAGGCTATGATGATCTTATAGATTAAACTAGCGGCTAGCCAACAGTATATAAAGAAGTTAAAATAATCTCAACCTGTAAAATGAAACATACACATCAATGCAGCAGTAATATTAATCCTTCTCTTCCGTGAGCACTTTACCTCATAAAAAAAAAAAAAAACTTTAAAAAACCACATTAAAACCTCACTTATCAGGCTTATGTTATTCTGAATAATGCCTGAACTTTGTATTTTGAGCACTTCTTGCGTTGTTTTTGCCTCCTCATGATGACTCGCTTAATTTAGTCCTAATTTGTAAGTCGCTTTGGATAAAAGTGTCTGCTAAATGACTAAATGTAAATGTAATCCATAAACATCCTATATAATAGTAAAACACTGAAAGGGATCATTTTACTGCACTATGAGTACTTTTAAGTACATTTTTCTGATAATACTTACATACTTTTACATAATTAAGGTTTTGAATGCAGGTAGTGGAGTATTTTCACAGTGGTATTAGTGCTTTTACTGAATTAAAGGATCTGCATATTCTGCCCACTACTGTGATTCATAAATGAATGAATTTGAACACAATCTAGGTCTGCAAGAAAGTCATAACCAGAGGTGACATGATACGTACCTGATGCTAAAAACCTCTCCAAGCCAAACGACTGCTTCAGTGTAACCTCAGCCATTCCTCTATCACCTGCTGCTGGGCCTCTATCTTCTCACATATGCTTTATCCAAAGCTGATGGCTCTGGTTTTGCATCGTAATCATGGCACTGAAGCAACAGTTCAACATCCATCTCTTCCTCTTATTCATCCTCTGGTCGTTGTGTTCTATCCCAGACACTTGGGAATTAACATTCAAGCAACTGACGTCCCCGAATTGTCACCAAGTTGAAAGCCAAATGCGTTGCAATAGCGATTAACTGGTCACATCTCTAATCCCAACACACCTCAAGCTCTTCTGGACTACAATATTTATTTGAACATTAATTTTGACCTGTCAACATACAGTACTTGTTAGTAAGAGCAATGAATGTGCAAAACTGCAGTCTAACCAGTTTAGGTTCAATCATAGATCATGAGTGTGAATGAAGCGTTAGGGTCGTCACCTGATCGCTTGCTCTCGCTGAGCTTTACGCACTTCCGGCTTCTGGTTCCTCTTGGCCAGGATCTCAGCCAGAGACGCACCGGTGATCGCCCGCAAACACACACACAGACTAATTAAATTGTATATTAATATTCTTAAATTCAACATTACATCATTATTATAATAATACATAGAGCTAGGGTGAAAGATTTGTAAATACTGTAATATTGTAGAATTCTAATGCAAAAGTTACCCTGGACTCTGTGCCATTATAGATTAAAGCGCAGTCCAGTGTTCCATGTAAGGCTGAACCACTCTGGCATTCTCTCTCTCTCTCTCTCTCTCTCTCTCTCTCTCTCTCTCTCTCTCTCTCTCTCTCTCTCTCTCTCTCTCCCTCCCTCTCTCCCTCCCTCCCTCTCTCTCTCTCTCTCTCTCTCTCTCTCTCTCTCTCTCTCTCCTCCCTCCCTCCCTCCCTCCCTCCCTCTCTCCCTCTCTCTCTCCCCCCCTCTCTCTCCCTCTCTCTCTCCCTCTCAATCTCTCTCCCTCCCTCTCAATCTCTCTCCCTCCCTCCCCCCCTCTCTCTCTCTCCCTCTCTCTCTCTCTCCCCCCCTCTCTATCTCCCTCTCTCCCTCTCAATCTCTCTCCCCCCCTCTCTCTCTCCCTCCCCCCCTCTCTCTCTCCCTCTCAATCTCTCTCCCTCCCTCCCCCCCTCTCTCTCTCTCCCTCCCCCCCTCTCTCTCTCTCCCCCCCTCTCTCTCTCCCTCTCTCTCTCCCTCTCAATCTCTCTCCCTCCCTCCCCCCCTCTCTCTCTCTCTCCCTCTCTCCCTCTCCCCCCCCCCTCTCTCTCTCTCCCTCTCCCTCTCTCTCTCTCTCCCCCTCTCTCTCTCTCCAGCCAAAACACACCCTCAGAGCTGGCCTGCTTCTCCTCAACTCTACATTTGTTTTCTCCTTTTGGCCACATAATCAAAGCAGCTTTTAAGCACTGATAAAACAAATCACTCGGTTTCAGTAACAACAGTATGTCAGACACCCTCACAACTAAAGTAAAACACTTGTAATTATTGTAATATTTAAAATATTATTTGAAATATTTCACAGGTGTACTCTGTAAGACTGGCTTGTGGTTCGTTTCATACATTATATTTGCTGTTATATAGTCTGATGTGCTTGTTTTGTGTAGATGTACTTTCATGTTCATCTTCTGTAAAGTTCAAAAAGATAAACATGACTGAGATGAACAAAAAAAGACAATTTGTTATTCACAGTTGTATGACACCATTCCACAATTATGACGTCCCTAATCATGACCCTTGAACCTGGGGAACTGCAGGCGTCCCTGGACAGAAAGCCTATATAAAGCAGTTCTCTTCAAAATTCACTACGTGTCATAAAAACATTTTACTATGATTAAGTCCTTACTCTGGTTATTGGAAATAGTCCCATTATTGGTGCAAATGTAAATACTAACTACACTGTATAGTTTGTTTGTCGGACAAAATGGCAGTAAATATTATTAGCATTATGATTGGTCAGATCGCCTGTCAAACTGACTCCCGGCGAAGGGTGAATTACAGAACATATATACAATGTGTTTGAAACTAATAAGGTTAGACTGTGTGGCAAAATCTGGACAATAAAGAAAATAAATGAAACTGAAAATGTAAATGTAAATGTAAATATCAATTGTTGATTAAGATTATGCTATATTTCCAATATTTCCACCGTGGGTAATAAACCTATACGTAAGAACCACATAAAGCACACTCCAGTGTTCCATGTAAGGCTGAACCAGCAGCAGGAGCACTCTGGAATGCTCTCTCTCTCTCTCTCTCTCTCTCTCTCTCTCTCTCTTTCTGTGTGTACCATGTAAGGCTGAACCTGTAAGGCTGCTTCTCCTCAACTTTACATTTGTTTTCTTCTTGTGTCCATAAAATCAAGGCAGCTTTTAGGCAGTCTGGAAGTCATTGCAAACCTTTCGTATCAATAATAAATGGACAAAAATGAATTCTGTTTCATACATGTAATATCCAAATAAACTTTAGTTTAAAGTCAGGTTTAAACCCCTCTTAAGTCAAACAAACTAATCTAGGAAGGTGCTTTTTTATGTGGTTTACACGTGTAAATGTGTTCCACTGGTTACTACACAAAGCAAAATGTAACTAGGTTTTGTCCAGATTTGGAATGAGGAGTAAATTTACTCACAGATACTTGAAGCAACCCGGGCGTTATTGTGGCACAAAACAGTAGCTTGATACTTCAGCCTAACCGTAACTAACGTGTTATTAAGGTATAAAGATGATTGACAACTCTATTATGGTAAAATATTACTCATTTAACATTAAATTATTTACAGCAGGCAAATAATCCACTATTCTTTTGCACAACATTAAATCAAAGTATTAGCCTCTGAAAATATCTCTTACGCAGTTTATCTGGAATTTCTCCACTGCTGTTTCTCGTCACAGTCACGATAATGTAAATTTATCATCTTTTGCTCAGATTTCTAAAATCTAACCAAAGCATCCCTCATCCCTTCAGACATAAAAACCACAATCTAAGGACAAAGAATGTTCTTTATTATGGCATACAAAAATACTTCCATACTTAAAGGAGAACTCTGGTCAATTTTAACATTGAGCTCATTTTTTTGTACATTTGGAGTGCTGTCAATACAGAGAACAACGACAAAAATCGGTGTTACCTACACCGAGTTATTCTATTTTTAAAATTTGCACCCTGTTGACTTCAATGGGGCAAGTACTAAACCTGCTTTTAGCCTCTTAACATCCTTGATGTGTCATTACAAGTGCACAGAAAATGTGAGTGATTCCTTCAGAGTGAACACGAGTGAATCTGACTGCAGTAGATGTGAAAGATATGTATAAAAAATGATGTTATTTAAGCCAGCGCAAATACCTGTGTTTACATCCTGTTTTCGGTTGAAGTCCAAAGTAGTCGATTGCCGAGTTCACGCGCATAGGTTTAGTTACCTATGATCACCAGGCTTGTGCACAATTCAGAATTGAACTGAGAATGACTCCTTAATTCCAATTAAATTCTTGAATTTGAATTGAATTTGAATTGATGTCAAAAACAGGATCTAGAATTACAATTCGAATTTGAATTAAAGGAAGCAGATTTGCAATTCAATAAAAATTCAAAGAAATTCATATACATATTTTAAGTGAAGTGTTTAACAATGAAGCTTTACAGTATATGTCAGATATGATTGCATTATAAATGAAGAGTTCAGATGCAAAAGCCTAAGTGCCATCTGAAATTTTCTTCTAGAATGATCATTTTTATCAAGCTTGTATATTTAAGTGCAGTAATTTCACTTAAATGACATTTAATAGGTAATTTTCATTGCCATTTAAGTGAAATTACTGAACTTAAATATACAAGCTTGATAAAACGTATCATTTTAGAAGAAAATTTCAGATGGCACTTAGAGGCTTTTGCATCTGAACTCTTCAAAAAATATTAGTTTGAACTACTTGTACAGATTACATTAAAATGATATGTTTTCCCCCAGCAATGAATGTTAAAAGCTCTAGTCACAGAACAAATAATTAAGTTTGATTTAATGTAATTGTATTTAGTTGTATTACTGAGGTAAAATGTTTAATTCAATTAGCTACTAATCAACTTAAAAACGAAATTGCTTTGCATTGATAAAGTTATCAAAATAAAGTAATCGGTTGTCGAATGCGCATGCGTCGCGTCTGAACGCGTTGTTGTCTTTGGAGCTCTATCGATTGATTTATAATTCTTGATTTTACTCTTTAAACTTACAACAAACATTTTCTACTTTTCCTCACTGAGAAGCACTACTGCTCAAACCTCACAGTTACAACGCGGACTGTTGAGCAGACGTGTCTCAAGCCTGTTAGTGATTCTACGCTGGATACTCTTATAGGTTACTCCCGGGGATCACGGCTGAACGCGTCTTCTCAACACTCACTTACAAACATTTTTCACCTATCGTGCGTCTACTCTACACCCGTACCACTTAAAAGACGGATTATATCTAAGACGCTTGTCAGAAATTAGTATTAATTGATAGCATCACTGGTAGTGTCGTTGCTAACTTACTGTCCATCTGTTAAAATGGCGAATATATCAGATGCAAGTAGTCTACCTTTTGGTGCAGGTGAGGACACATTTGAGCTGCACGCGGTACAGTCTGAGCTGGAAGCTGTTGAGAAACAGATCCACGACCTTTTAGTGAGACAGGCCGAGCTGAGAGACCGGCGTTTGGCTCTTGAAACATCACGCGCTGATGCTCACAAATCAGAGATTAATGTTACTAACCGGCTGACTCCGACCTCGTCTACTCCGTGCGTTACTCGGCATCGGTCCCGAGCGCCAAGGTCGCGATCAGCCATGGTCTCGTTCACTCCGGCTCCAACACGCCACCACGAAGCCTGGATATTTCCGCAGCGGAAGACGCGAGTCAGGTCTAGACCAAGACCCTCTCCGACCCTCCCGGTTTTCGAGTTATCCACACAAAACCGCTTCTCCGCTCTTCGCGAAACAGAACGCGATGCTTTGATCATCGGTGATTCCATTGTTCGGCACGTCCATGCTACATCAGGTAAAAATAAGGTGCACAGTCACTGCTTTCCTGGTGCTCGTGTTTCTGAAATCGCTGCTCGCGTTCCCGAGATTCTGAACGATAACGAGCGCGTCGGAACTTTGGTATTGCACGCGGGAGTGAACGACATCAGGCTGCGCCAGACGGAAGTTCTGAAGAAAGACTTCAGGAATCTGATCGATACGGTACGCAGCACATCGCCTGATATAACGATCATTGTGTCAGGACCGCTTCCCACGTACCGTCTAGGACAGGGGTGGGCAAACTACGGCCCGCGGGCCACATACGGCCCGTTAGGCTGTTTAATCCGGCCCGCCGAGTATTTAAAAAATTGTCTTAAGATCGCATTAATTTGACCTTTTTTCTTGCAATACTTTGCCTTATATATTGCGTTGCATATATTTGACAATCGGAATATCAGATATTGCATGCATGCCATAGCTAACAAATGTAAAAAAGGAAAAATGACATAAAAGCTGATCATCATTCATTCAGCGCTGTTGTGGCTGCGGTGCGTCACGTAACAAGCAATGACGCGTCACCATGGAAACCAAACAGACAGCGACTTAAGCGCATAGACTGGTTGCACGTTAATGTTTTTTCCTTTTTTGGAAGCTCACAGAGAAAAAAATGTTTGGTAACCGCTTGCACACCTTAGTTTTTCCTTTGATTTGTCTGCTATTTAGTTTTAGTTATTTTAAATATTAGTTATTTAGCTCCTCTGGATTTGTGGATGTATCCTGACTGATTCCGTTTATCGACCTTTATCGCCCGGCTTTCGACTACGCTCGTGTCTGCCATGTAGTGCTACAGAACCCGTTTTTTTTTTTCCATTAAATGTTCTGATCTGCCTTTGCTTTTTATGTTTTAATTTATTATTCTTAAAATAAATTTGTATTCGTTTATTTCGTTTTTTTTCCCACAAATGTATGACTTTTGGAAGTGCAAATTGCCATGCAGTTTTGATAAAGGTGAATTAACGAAACCTTCTGTCATTTTTACTCTTCTAAGTGTACACTTGCAGGTATTTTGTTTCTAATTTACTGTTAGGCCCATTAAATAATAATAAGAATAAACAATATTAGGCTATCTAACATCTGACTAATTAAAAATTAACATTCAAGACATAACATGCTAAATGGGGGATATCTAACATAAAAAAAAATGTATTGTCAGAACGTTGAATTTCGCGCAGACGTTGCCACAGCGTAAATGTCTGTTTGCTCAGCCCTATCTCATGAAAGTGCGAATACCACGAATTGTATTTGTAGTGCTTATGATACGCAAATTTCGCGTGCATATGATACGCACTTTATGGCATGTAATAGGCACGCACTCCATAATCTTCATAATCTGCTACTGGGCCGGCCCTCTGTCAAATTTTAAAACCCAGTGTGGCCCTTGAGCCAAAAAGTTTGCCCACCCCTGGTCTAGGACATGACAAGTTTAGTAGATTATTCGCGCTAAATGAATG
Source organism: Scardinius erythrophthalmus (assembly GCF_964197995.2). Classification (NCBI taxonomy): domain Eukaryota; kingdom Metazoa; phylum Chordata; class Actinopteri; order Cypriniformes; family Leuciscidae; genus Scardinius; species Scardinius erythrophthalmus. The sequence continues at coordinate 25,170 of NC_138232.1, forward strand.
GTTAACGTCATGGTGCAATGAACAGAAACTGCTCTTTGTAAATAATTGGAATCTGTTTTGGGAGCGTCCTAGGCTTACACCCAAACAGATTCGGATCGGATCTTCTGTCAGATAACATCTCCAAAATGTTAAATACCTTTTGACTAGTAACCAAAAGTCCAAATCATAGTCTCTGCTGCACCAAATTAACTGATATAAATAGTAGTGTAGAACATTGCATAGAAACTGTGTCTATTCCTCGTTTAGTGCGATCAAATAATAAATCTACTGCAGGATCTAGGAAAAATCTAATTGTTATTAAAACAGAAAATGTTGCTATTAGTAAACAAAAACAATTTCTAAAGCTAGGTCTTTTAAACATTAGATCACTCACACCTAAGGCAGTTATTGTAAATGAAATAGTCACAGATAATAGCATAGATGTACTTTGCCTTACTGAAACCTGGCTTAAACCAAATGATTATTTCGGTCTAAATGAGTCTACTCCATCAGGATACTCCTATAAGCACGAGCCCCGTCTGATTGGTCGTGGCGGCGGTATTGCAACTATCTATAGAGATATTCTCAATGTTACTCAGAAAACGGGTTATAAGTTTATTTCATTTGAAGTACTTGTACTAAATGTTACGCTCTTAGATGATAGAAAAACATCCCTATTATCTTTAGCCTTGGCTACCGTATATAGACCACCAGGGCCTTACGCTGATTTCCTAAAAGAATTTGCAAATTTTCTCTCAGATCTATTGGTCAATGTCGATAAAATATTAATTGTTGGAGATTTTAACATACACGTAGATAATCAAAATGATACGTTAGGGGCTGCGTTTATAGACTTATTAAACTCCTTTGGGGTTAAGCAAAACGTTACCGGACCAACTCATCGTTTTAATCATACACTCGATTTAATTATATCACATGGAACCGATCCAACCGATATAGATATCATTCCGCAAAGTGATGATGTAACTGACCATTACATGGTAACTTGCATATTACGTACCCCGGTAATATATCATGCTGCGCCGCGTTATCGATTAGGCAGAACAATCCTTCCATCCACCATAGATAATTTTTCAAATTGCTTATCGGATCTGTCTCAGCTGCTGCCTGAACCTAAACAAACAGATGAACTAGACGAACTAACCAGCACTATGAGCACCGTTCTCTCTGGAAAATGGGATATTGTTGCACCTATGAGACTAAAAAAGGTCAGAGAGAAAATTAAAGCACCATGGTACAACAATACTACTCGTGTTCTAAAGAGAGAAACCCGTAATTTAGAGCGTAAATGGAAACAAACTAATTTAGAGGTTTTTAGAATCGCTTGGAAAGACAGTACGTCACGCTATAAAAAGGCCCTAAAAGCGGCCAGGGCTGAGCATCTCCGCAAACTAATAGAAAATAACCAAAACAATCCTAGGTTCTTATTTAACACCGTGGCTAGACTAACAAATAAACAAGCGTCACCTGAACAAAATATTCCGTTACAGTTTAGTAGTAATGATTTCATGAATTTTTTCACTGAGAAAATAGAAAACATCAGATCCACAATTGTAAACGTTCAATCTTCAATCGCGCCTTATAATTCAGCCTCGATTATCACCCCGCAAGAACAATTACAGTGCTTTACAACTATAGAACAAAAAGAGTTAAATAAATTTATCATTTCCTCTAAAACAACAACATGTTTATTAGATCCCATACCAACTAAACTATTGAAAGAAGTGTTACCTATAGTGGAAGAGCCTCTCCTCAATATTATTAACTCGTCTTTATCTTTAGGTCATGTTCCAAGAACATTTAAATTGGCAGTTATAAAACCACTCATTAAGAAACCACAATTAGACCCAAATAACCTAGCAAATTATAGACCCATTTCAAATCTTCCTTTTATGTCCAAAATATTAGAAAAAGTTGTGTCTGCCCAACTGGGCTCTTTCTTGCAAGAAAATGACACCTATGAAAAGTTTCAGTCTGGATTCAGGCCGCATCATAGCACTGAAACTGCGCTCGTTAAAATCACAAATGATTTACTCTTAGCTTCTGACCAAGGCTGTATCTCAATACTAGTTTTACTTGATCTTAGTGCTGCGTTCGATACTATAGATCACACAATACTCTTAGATCGACTACAAAACTATACCGGTGTTCAAGGACAAGCATTAAGCTGGTTCAGATCATACCTATCTGACCGCTACCATTTTGTCTATTTAAACGGAGAAAAATCGATCATAACTCCAGTAAACTATGGAGTGCCGCAACGATCTGTGTTAGGCCCTCTATTATTCTCAATATATATGCTGCCACTTGGAAATATTATAAGGAAACATGGAATTAGTTTCCATTGTTATGCTGATGACACTCAACTATATATTTCATCACGGCCGGATGAAAACGCTAAATTATCCAAATTGACAGAGTGTGTTAAAGATATAAAAGATTGGATGACGCACAATTTTCTTTTATTAAATCCAGATAAGACAGAGGTAATACTTATCGGTTCAAAAAACCGCCCACAAAACCTCTCACAATACAACTTTAACATAGTAGGGTGTCCTGTTACTTTATCCTCTACAGTAAAAGACCTGGGTGTTATATTAGATTGTAACTTGTCTTTTGAAAATCATATTTCATATGTTACAAAAACAGCATTTTTTCACCTTAGAAATATTGCTAAATTACGTAACATGCTATCTGTCTCTGATGCAGAAAAGCTAGTTCATGCATTCATGACCTCGAGACTAGATTACTGTAATGCTTTATTAGCTGGTTGTCCTGCATCCTCAATAAACAAGCTACAGTTAGTCCAAAATGCCGCCGCTAGAGTTCTTACTAGATCAAGAAAGTTTGACCATATAACACCAATTTTATCATCACTACATTGGTTACCTATAAAGTTCCGTATTAATTACAAGGTATTGCTACTGACTTATAAAGCCCTAAACGGCTTAGCTCCAGTTTATTTAACGGATCTTCTATTGCCCTATAATCCATCGCGCTCTTTAAGATCACTAAATTCGAGGCTTCTGGTCATACCTAGGATATCCAGATCCACCAAAGGAGGGAGAGCATTTTCACATTTAGCACCAAAACTCTGGAATAGCCTTCCTGATACTGTTCGTTGCTCAGATTCGCTCTCCCAGTTTAAAACTAGATTAAAGACGCATCTCTTCAGCCAGGCATTCATATAATATTTTAATCTTACAGTTAAATCCGGTCTCTACTTCATAAACGCCAGAGGAGAACTGGCCCCCGACTGAGCCTGGGTTCTCCCAAGGTTTTTTTTTCTCCATTAGGTCACCTAATGGAGTTTTTCGGTTCCTTGCCACTGTTGCCTTTGGCTTGCTCAGTTGGGGATACTTAATTTGATTAATCGATTCAACAGTGCTATTGATCTGCATTACCAAACGTGGATGTTTTACACCAGAAACAAACACTGATGTACTATTTTATTTAATACTGTGAAGCTGCTTTGATACAATCTGTATTGTGAAAAGCGCTATATAAATAAAGTTGACTTGACTTGACTTGACTTAATCCAAACCACATTTATAATGGGTAACAGTAAGCAATAACACTTCCAAAGTAACCTTCCTAACACTGAATGCATGCGAGACTCAACACATTCTTTCTGTTGTGTGGCTGTGTGGAATTTCTTTGAATTGCCATGAATTTAATTCCACTTCCTGTCATTCCAATTCAAATTCAATTCAACGTCCTGTAGGGCGGAGTAAATTCAATTCAAATTCCAATTCATGAATTGAATGGAGGCCAATTCTGAAATTCTGAATTTTGCACAAGCCTGATGATCACGCGCGTGAACTCGGCAATCGATTACTTTGGACTTCAACCGAAAAGTTATCCTTTAAGTGTTAATTTTCTGAAATTAAGAAGAATGTCAGCGTGGGAAGAAGGTACGACAGTGTCTACAAGTGTCTATAATTCAATTGAAAGAATGCAGAATAATGGATTGTTTCTCAAGGGAGAATATTGTCTCTATCATCCACAAATCCTTTCACAAAGTTTTTTCACAAACTAAATGTCTCATAACTGGTTTATGCTGCACTCCGGGTTTAAAGGTGAACTAAGTAACTTTTTTTACCTTAACTGAACAGCTTCGGAGTCATTGGAATGGTTATATTACTTATTTCGGGTTGAATGGTGGTCTTTTCGAACCCCCCTGGTGCCCGTGAGCGGAAAATACGCACTTGCAACTTTGAGCCGGCGGGCCGCCGGCCGCCGCGTCAAGCCTGGTTGACGGTGCGTGTCCACTGGCACGGTGCGAGCGGAGCGGAGCGAGCGTTTTCAATTAATTCCTATGGAAGTCGAGCTTCACGCTCGCGCAGTGCATTTTGGGATTGATAGCGGACCGGAGAAAGTGTTGAGAGCGACGAGAGCGTCAAAAGGTTGGGCAGTTCTCGACTTTATGCAAATATCAAGCGAAAAACGCGGTCGGGAGCCAATTGCTTTGAGCTTCGGGATGTGACGTCTGTTTCAAGAGTTTAAAAATATGCAAATTGTGCCAGAGTTTATGCTGGATTTAGTGCGTAAATCATTTTGTTTACAAATTAGGCGCTTTGCAGTATGTTAAATATTTTATTTTGGATGTGTTCATTACATTGGCTGGGTTTATAAAAGTTTATAAAATTGAAAGGATATTTGCTTGGTGCATTTGGAAACAAAGCTTGTCTATTTCTAAATGTAATCGCGTGCATCGCTGATGATACTGTCCGTGTGTTGAAAAAAACTTAGATTAAACACACTCGTAACAGACACACCCCAGAGCGGAGGCGTTATAGCGTTGCCAGCGGTACTGAGCGGAGTTTTGCCGCTGTAGTGGACACGCACCGTCATAAGCCTGGTTTAAGGCTGATTTATACTTCTGCGTCGGACCTACGCCGGAGCCTCTACGCTGTAGGCAACGCGTTGGTTTTCATTTATACTTCTGCGTCGTTGTCCGCGTTGACGCGCGCAGAGGGAGCATGCGAAACCCGAGGGAGCGGTCCTAGCAGACCAATCACAGCGCTTGCGTCCGCGTAGAGTTGGCGCGTTGTTACATTTTTGGAGAGGTGCACGTCAGGGTACGCCGAAGGGTACGCGCGCTACACACAGCCTACGACGTAGCTACGGCGTGAGTTCGACGCAGAAGTATAAATTGGGCTTTATACTCGACGCGTCCGCACGAGCGCGAAGGTGCGCGCGGCAAAAATGATGTCATTGCGGTGTGGGCGGTCGTGCGCGTTGGGTTCGCAAGACCCAATTTCGTCTGGCGGTGTGCGCGACATTTTTTGTAACAACGCGCGCGGCGCCGCATCCGAAGATGAACCACTTCAGCCTTGTTTATACTTTCGCCTGGCTCCGCAGCGCGAGTCTCCGCAGACTGCGCGCGCACCTCCGCAAACGGACGAGGCGTTTATACTTGACGCGCTCGCCGGTGTACTATTCTTTGAAACGACAGGGGGCGACTCAAGTAATTATCCTCTAAACCATCAGGAATCAGCGGTTAGAAGAAGAAGCTATACACGTGACAATGTTTATTTTAGTACACCACCACCAATACCACACTACAAAAAGAATCGTGTAAACCCCAGTAAACCCTGAGATTATTACTAGTGACAATAAAACAAAATATATGGATATGAGAATGTGTATACAATATAAATAAATTAACAATCTCTTACATATTTTCTAATTTCACTAAACATTTCATTAAGTTTCGTGAACATTTTTATTAAACATGGACCTTTATGTTCATTAAAAATACTTTTTATGCTATTGTATGCTCATTTTTTAAATGTAAGCAACTAATTTAGACGTGCAAACTGGGTGCCGGTGTGGTGAGAAGTTCGAGCTCGGCCAGATTCGGCTCGAAGTCGTTCATCTTCGGATGCGGAGCCGCGCGCGTTGTTACAAAAAATGTCACGCACACCGCCAGGCGAAATTGGGTCTTGCGAACCCAACGCGCACGACCGCCCACACCGCAATGACGTAATTTTTGCCGCGCGCACCCTCGCGTTCGTGCAGACACGTCGAGTATTGGGCCTTTCACACAGGACGCGGTATGCGCGGGGCTTGCCGCTGGGTTCAGCGTTGCCCTTCAGCGCTATGACGTAGGCGGCTTATATGGGGACACAACTGTTTACACACATTGCCTACCTAGAAGTTACCTGACTGTTAAAACACAACAATTTTTAATGTAAATCTGTCTGTCTATGAGACAATCATCCATTTTGATTTCCGTGCTTGTTTGGATCCCTAGATTCTATTGGCCGCGCTGGTAATCGTCACAGAGCGCAGCGGCAAAAGTTGAACTATTTTGAACTTTGACCGCGGCGTGAGCGTGAGCACGCCAATGATGCGCACCGCTGCGCTTGCGCTACGCAGCAACAAAACGTCCTTGCGCGGCGCAAGCCATTGAGATGAATGGGTTTTATAGCGCCGCGCATACCGCGTCCTGTGTGAAAGGCCCATATAACGGTGCGTGTCCACTACAGCGGCAAAACTCCGCTCAGTGCCGCTGGCAACGCTATAACGCCTCCGCTTTGGGGTGTGTCTGTTGCGAGTGTGTTTAATCTAAGTTTTTTTCAACACACGGACAGTATAATCATCAGCGATGCACGCGATTGCATTTAGAAATAGACAAGCTTTGTTTCCAAATGCACCAAGCAAAGATATCCTTTCAGTTTTATAAACTTTTAGAAACCCAGCCAATATAATCACAATGAACACATCCAAAATAGAATCTTTAACATATATAACAACTGCAAAGCGTCTAATTTGTAAACAAAATGATTTACGCACTAAATCCAGCATAAACTCCGGGACAATTTGCATATGTTTAAACTCTCAAGACAGACGTCACATCCCGAACCTCACAGCAATTGGCCGTCGACCGCGTTTTTTGCTTGATATTTGCATAAAGTCGAGAACTGCCCAACCTTTTGACGCTCTCGGTCGCTCTCAACGCTTTCTCCGGTCCGCTGGCAATCCCAAAATGCACTGCGCAAGCGTGAAGCTCAACTTCCATAGGAATGAATTGAAAACGCTCGCTCCGCTCCGCTCGCACCGTGCCAGTGGACACGCACCGTAAACCAGGCTTTCGAGCCGAATCTGGCCAAGCTCGAACTTCTCACCACACCGGCACCCTGTTTGCACGTCTAAATGAGTTGCTTACATTTAAAAAATGAGTATACAATAGCATAAAAAGTATTTTTAATGAATATAAAGGTCCATGTTTAATAAAAATGTTCACGAAACATAATGAAATGTTTAGTGAAATTAGAAAATATGTAAAAGATCGTTAATTTAGTTATGTTGTATACACATTCTCATATCCATATATTTTTTTTATTGTCACGAGTAATAATCTCAGGGTTTACTGGGTTTTACACGATTCTTTTTGTAGTGTGTATTGGTGGTGGTGTACTAAAATAAACATTGTCACCTGTGTATAGCTTTCTTCTTCTCACTGCTGATTCCTGATTGTTTAGAGGACAATTACTCGAGTCGCCCCCTGTCGTTTCAAAGAATAGTACACCGGCAAGTGCGTCAAGTATAAACGCCTCGTCCGTTTGGGGAGGTGCGCGCGCAGTCTGCGGAGACTCGCGCTGCGGAGCCAGGCGAAAGTATAAACAAGAGGCTTGTTTGAGATGCGCCTTGCCTCGCCTGAAATGTAGTCGAGAGTAGGCGGCTGCAGTGAGAGGAGGAGTGAAAAAAGCGCAGGCAAGCCGGACAGATCTCTCTTCTCGTAGTGGATTTGACACCTGTGATATCAAAGATGGATATCGCGGGATTCACGCTCGTGCAGTGTTGCTAATAAACTGGATGTAATTCAAGTTCTGTTGCTTTTATGAAAATAAATATAATGAACAATACACCCAAAGTAGGCTTAGCCTATTTAATTCCATTCCAAATACATGTTTATCAATATTTTTTAATCTTTAACAGACATGTGTTTTTATTTTTTTTTTAATAAAAATTACATTGCATAACCCAAAGAGATCACACTGTCAGATAGTTTGGAAATATTAACACATAACATATACACATAGAACATGATATTAGAGCTTTAAAATCAAACATTTTAAAAGAGAACAATACATCACAGTTGTTTAAACCAATGAGCATTAAGCTGTGTCGTCAGCAAGTCGTTTCCCATCGTGCTTTTGATCAGCGCAGTCGGTGGAGAGCAACTGCGCGCGACTGCAGAATCCGACAGGTGTGCCTTGCGCTCGCGAGAGATTTTTGACATACGTCAGCATGACATCAGAGCAAGGCGGACCGCACTCGGACACATTTCTAACCGGCATGCATCTCGCGCTGATCACCGGTGATCGATTCTGCGCAGATTTTGCTCATCTCAAACAAGCCTAAGGCTTCAGGAAGTCTTGCGTGATATCAGGTCTCGCGATGTAAACAATTGCTTTACGGCCAAAAGTAATCTGCTAATATGCTGTCATTATTGCGCTCCCTCACGCTGTCCGAACCCGAATGAAGAAGACGTTTTAAAGAATGCCCCATCTGCTTTGATGTCGTTGATCTATAGCCTCTGGTGTCTGAGAATCACCAACGAGTTTTTACAACAGTGTTGTCAAATATCTATTCCGAAGCTGTGGGGGGAGCTCTAGAGAGAAACCTGCGAGCAAAAAGCGAGAATACAGCGAAGAAATCCCGAAGCTACTGAGTGCTGCTTTAATATGCACTTATTTACAATGCTCCTGAAAGCAGGTTTTAAAATGGACAAGTCAGATGTAAAACTGAGGGCAGATATGAGCATAAATACTGTATATACTTTGAATTGACAAATTTTCTTCAGTATACTATGTGTATTTGTGTTGCCCTTGGTTTTTGCTTTTACTTCTACAGAAACTATGGGAACACCAAAGACACTTTAATATTATGCATTTTATTTCACAGGTGAGCAGCTGTTTGGACACATTTATTGACAGAAAACTAATTATTGTTATAGCGCAACAATAGGTTATTGTTTGAATCTGTGTTCTTGATTTTCTACGAGTAACATGTTTGTATTATGTCTGAGAGACAATGTTATTTTGTCAAGTGGCTAACGCTAACATAGCCACAGTAACAGTAATACAGCATTTTCTCATCATACAATTTATTTAGTTTTTTATTATGAATTGCATGCCATTTAGCAACTTTTATTAATATGATATTCTAATATCGATCTATCTTACTACAGTGTGCAACAAGTGTCTCATACCTGCCCAGAGCAAATGCACAGAGTAACGTTCAAATATATTTTTAACATGATTATTTTATTTTCACCAAGTAAAACAGCGCTCCGTTACCCCACAATTTTAATTCATCAGATAAAGTGCCTGTATGAGTAATAATTCAGCATACACGGCTATTTCATTAAAATAATATTAATTTATGATATCAAACATAATTGAAACACATATAAACAAAACATACCATAAATGTCCAGGCCTGGTCCTCTCTCGTCCCTCACTGTCGTCGCTCCTCCGTGAGAGATACGAGACCGGTGCATCACGCAGGTTTCGCTCATTATCAATCACAGCCCTCGGCCTGCTCGGCACAGTGAACATTAAACGTAACTTTAATAGTAAGAAAAACAAACAAAACGAAAGGAGTGGCAGTGGCCGACTGTGGCATTCAAGCACAATAAAAACAGACGGACTGTGTAGGTGAATAGTCAAGACAACACCACACAAGATTCCACACTCATTTATGGCGTCATCAAGCTAAGCCTTTGTTTTGAAGAAGTGACCTCTTGTGACGAAAATTACATATTGTGCCTTTAAGTTATTTTTTTGGAAAAGGCTTGGGAGATAGGCTGGTTAGGCTTTTTTGGATAGGCTTGGGAGATATCATTAGGAAGCATTAGTTTTCACTGTTATGCTGATGATACTCAGCTCTATATTTCTTCATGCCCTGACGAAACTTACCAATTCACAAAATTAACGGAATGTATAGCTGATATAAAAAATTGGTAACTTCCTACTACTTAATTCTGAAAAAACAGAGATTCTAATTATCGGACAAAAAACTTCCTCAAGTAATAATCCAGAATACTGTGTAACACTTGATGGCTGCTCTGTCAAGTCTTCGTCGTCGGTTAGGAACCTGGGTGTGCTCTTTGATACCAATCTTTCATTTGAAAGTCACGTGTCTAGTATCTGTAAAACCGCATTTTTACATCTTAAAAATATATCTAAATTACGACATATGCTCTCATTGACAAATGTGGAACAATTAGTCCATGCGTTCATGACCTCAAGGCTAGATTATTGTAATGCTATTATGGGTGGTTGCCCTGCACGCTTAATAAACAAACTACAGCTGGTCCAAAACGCAGCAGCTGGAGTTCTTACCAGAACCAGGAAGTATGACCATATTAGCCCGGTTCTGTCAACATCAATTTTAAAATCTTGCTAATTACTTAAAAAGCACTAAATGTTTTAGCTCCCCAGTACTTGAGCGAGCTCTTAACACATTATAGCCCTTCAGGTTTATTGCAATCTCAAAATTCCGGCCAGTTGATATTTAGCACCAGCACTTTGCATTGTTGCAGAAGCAGACTCACACTGTCAGTTTAAATCTAGAATTAAAAAACATCTCTTCAACCTAGCATTCACATAGAACATTACCAATTTCTATTATTGAAATCAGTTAAATGATTGTTATGCTGCATAAACTAGGTCAGCTGGAACTGGGAACACTTCCCATAACACCTGATGTATTCGTTACATCATAAGAAGAATGGCATCTACACTAATGTTAGTCTCTCTGTTTATCCCGAGATTTACTGGAGTCAGCCGGATCCGGGCCGTATCCAGATCAGATGGTGGACCTGCGCCTAGACACGACCACAACGCATGATGTAGTCAGCCGGATCCGGGCCGGATCCAGATCAGATGGAGGACCTGCGCCTAGACACGACCACAACGCATGATGTAGTCAGCCGGATCCGGGCCGGATCCAGATCAGATGGAGGACCTGCGCCTAGACACGACCACAACGCATGATGTAGTCAGCCGGATCCGGGCCGGATCCAGATCAGATGGAGGACCTGCGCCTAGACACGACCACAAGTGTCTGCAGAGATATTGTCAACTACACTCTCCCCTGTGAAGGCCTCATCTCCATACCTTCATGACTCCGATCTTCAACCAGAGGAACTGGATAAATATCCTGAATATTCCGATATCACACAAATGAACCATCACTGAACTTACTTAAGCTTTACACTACTGGATTTATTTCAAATGTTAAAAAAGGTGTTCTTTATTCAGAGTCCTCACAGTAACAGTGACTAATATAGTCATAAAACAACTTGTAACAGCCACTTGCAAGTACTTGAGGTATGGTTGACAGGATGAGATGTTCCTCTCAAACATGTTTTGAATTTACGTAATTCATCACTGCTCAAGCTGAAGCTTTATCAGATCTGAATTAATTAGCCATTTGCATTTTTCCAGTCTTTGCATTGACTACAATCTTGCTCATGTAATTATTTTATTACTAAAGTACTTTTTCTTGTTCTAGTACTTTTACTGTTTTTGGCAACTGCGCCTCTGGTTGTTGTTTTGTGCTGTATAATGCCAGCAATCTCAAACCTTATCGGCCTGATTTTCTAACTACAGGTCTAGGTCTGTCATTTCAAACTTTCTATGGAAATCACAACAAAACAGTTAATGACAGGATGACAGGAAATTACTATAATCCAATGAAGCTCACTTGTTGCCTCAAGAACACCTTGAAGTAACTTGTTCCAAAGCTGGAAAAATGGAACAATGTTCTAGAATTGGATGAGACAGTTGTTTTTGGTAAATGTTTTGGGAGAAAGAAAAAGATTACATACCAACACCAGAACATCGTCCCTCTACAAAGCATGAAGGAGGCGGCTGCTCTGCTGGTCATGACACGAGAACCAACGAGTTCTGTGTGGCATTAGGAAAATCTAACATAGAATGATAGGGCACCTGTCTATGTGAGAAAACCTGTTCCAAAACACTGTAACTCAAATACTTAACCCTAACAATTGCAAAAATAGAAGTAAATCCATATTGTATTCAAATTACCTCCCAACCTATTGCACAGGTCTGAACTGCTGAGAGCCTCAATAAAGCAGGTTCAATCCATTCAAAAGCATTATTGTGGGTTTTGTTTAAAGTGCATGTATTATGATTTTTCGTACACTCCCTTTCATGCAGTGTGTGATAAAGCTGTTTGTGAATGTAGAAGTTCTACAAAGTTATAAAGTTGAAATTGCATGATAAATAAAGTTATTGGCTCCCAAATTTAATCATTTGTTCCAAAACAGCTGATTTTGTCCTCTGTTTCCAAACCATTTTTATTTTGAGAATGAAACCGAAATCACAGTTTATCTTTTGAACATTGTAAATCTAAACTTCAATTGAAAGTCAATCACATCAGCTGCGACAGATTCGAAGGCTAGGGTCCATTTGCACACTTGTATTTCCGCAGCGGTGCCACAGTTTGCGGAACAGTTTCTTGACCGGATCTGTGTACTCCCTGTTGGCAAGTCCCAGAAGAAGGGGCACGACAGCAATGCCCCCGACCCCAACACAGGACAGCACAATGTGGCCTGTGCGATCGCTCTTTCCTCCCCGACGAAGCAAAAACTCCATGCCTATATGAGTGTAAACAATGTAGGGCACCCAGCAGGCCAAGAAGGCGAGGGAAACGGCTGCCACACAACAAGCGTATCGCATCTCCAGTCTCCGTCTGTAGCCCTTATTTGCCACGGCCCGTTGCAGACGCTGGATGTCCCTCAGCTGCTCTCGGGTGATCCACAGCACACGGCACGTCATCGCAGCAATGGAGAGGATAGCGGGTGCCAGTAGGCCATACACCTCCAAATAGATGAAAGCATTAGGAAAGACACTACGGTACGTACAGCAACGCTCTCCAGACAATGCCACACAGTTAGAATGTGCCGTGCTATTGGTTTCTGGACAACAACCGTTCCGGTCATGAATAGCCTTGTTGTTCCAGCCGAAGGCAGGCAACAGAGCGAACAGTAGCGGCAGCATCCACACGGCTAGCAGAGCGAGAGCGAATCGTCGATGCAGCCAGAGTTGTCCACGCCGGAGGGGACTCACGATACTCCGATAACGCTCGTAGTGCACCAGTACTAGGTTAGAGAGGAAGGCCAGGAACAGAAAGTTAGGGAAAATGTGCACCAGCAGACAGGAGGAGAAGCTGAGCGGGCGGTTCAGGCCCATCCAGGGAATGAAGGGAAGAGCAACACCTGTGCACAGGTCGGCCACCAGCAGGCTAATGAAGAAGTAGTTCTGCGAGTTGTGAAGCTGACGGCTGCAGGTGATGGCCAGGATTATGAGCAGGTTGATCAGGATTATAGCGCAGGACACGGGCAGCGTGAGGGCATAGATCAGCTGGGCCTCCACATCAGGGCTAGCAGAGGTGTTTCGCATCACCGCAGCCATTACCACAACTTTCCATGCCAAACATCCATAGTAAGACGAGTTAAATCTGTGTGAAGAGGAGAGTAATACATCACTGATTTAACATTGATTAACAAATCAATACATATTGTTGAACAATAAGACATTATTCCATATTACTACTAAAATTCTGTCAACATTAGAAAAAAATATTTTTTTTCTCCTTCCTCTGAAAGGCTTCAGTGCTGATTTTACTAATTTTTCTCACTGAGAAATTATTGCCACATTAGCCTTGTTTCCACTGTCGGGCACAATAGCGAGCAGCTCGTGCGTGCCATCGCCAGTCGCGTTTCCACTGTCACTTCCGGGGCCTCACCGGGGACTCATCAGTCCAACGGCCAAGGTCCAAGGAAGACCTTCTTCCAAAGCGAGCCAAAAGGGGCTTGAGGAGGGATTATGAACAGAGGCGGAGTTTGTTAGGGTTAACCCTAACCCTAGCCTAACCCATGTTTTCATATCAGGCTAACCGCTAACCTCAACATTAAAGACATTTCAAACAATTTTCAACTCAAAACTCACTTTCATAAGAACTTAGACAAAGCACATATAATCATAATTGTGTATTTACTTGGTTTCATGTTTAATCTGTCTCTTCCCTGTGTCTTTGTTGATACCAGACTTCTGCCTCCGGTTAACTCATAACTCCTGATTTCTGTCCGTGAGCTCCCTCTGTTGCTCTGGCTAAAGGGGATAATAGTAAAGTGATAGCTCAAACCTTCTCAGATCGCATAATTTAGTGAAAAATTAATGTAGCGTAAAATATATATCTTAATAGTATTTTTCTAAATGTGTAACCTTTGGGGTTGTTTTGTGCATTGCTGTGATCACAAATAAATGGAAGCAGGCCTGAATTAATACATATGTGCATTCTCTTTTTGTGTGAAATAATGATCATTGCAGTTTGATTGAGCATGTTTGATATGCACTCCTGATGTAGGTAGTTTTCAGTGCGCTAGCGTCCCTGTGCTGGTGAAACGGTGGGATTGTGTGACGTTGTTCTGTGGAGGAGTGTGTTAGGGAATCGACAGTGGAAACGCAGCTTGATTTAGGCCTCGCGGCTCGAGGTCCAAGGCTATCGGCCCTGCCGGCACGCCGTTAGCCCTGGCTCGCAGTGGCCCTCTAGTACCTGTCATAAACAAAGGAGCACTTCATTCATGGTCTCACGGGACACTAGCACAGCTTGTGACAGCTCCTTTTACACTGCTTAATACCTCCAGTATAGTAAGCAGCATAGCAGATCTTCTGATCGTGATAATTCCTCTTTAGCTTATTTGCACACATTCAAAAAAGTTTGAGCTGCTAATACAAAAGGGCTACAAGTTCAATACTAGATAAGCATGACCTACCGAGTTAAAAGCTATATTCTCTGACGTCATCATATTCTTAAGCAAAGAGTGAATTCAGTTCCTTTTGGAATGTACTTGCAATTATTTAGCATTTTCAGCATCTTAAAGGTCCCATGACATGCTACTTTTTGTAGGCTTTAATATAGGCCTTAGTGGTCCCTAGTACTGTATCTGAAATCTCTTTCCAAAAATTCAGTCTCGGTGCAGAATTATAGCCACTATAAGCCAGTCCCAGAATGAGCTTCCTTCAGACGGGCCGTTTCGGTGTCTGTAGCTTTAAATGTTAATGAGGAGGAGAAAGGCGGCGTAAGGTGGAGGGTGGGTGTGGCCTTGACCATCTTGCGCAACGGTAGACCATGCATGTTTACATTGGATATATTGCAATGGCACGGAGACACGCAGTCGTTCAAGCATTTCAGTTTGACCCAGAATCTGATCCGGATGGAGAAGCAACGGATGAAGAAGTTGCAACTCAGCGGCTCCATCAGGACGTTTCCGAATGGTTAGTTTAAAATATTATGTCTGGATACGGTACTTTATTCGGATGGTTTAGTTATTATCATGTAGCTAACGCTAACCTACTGTTGCCTTTTCACGAGAGATCTGTAACGTCTGTAATTTATCTTATTACAATTACATCAAGCTCTGCGATCTTGAAATGCGGATATCGCGCGCCGTATAACCAACAGGAAAACGCTATCCAAATAACAAAGAAGTGTACAACACTCGCGTTACAGTGTGTGTATTCACACACATACTTGATGCTATCTACCTTTACATTAGCGCAAGTAACTGCATAGCTAATGTTAAAGCCACATTCTACATGTAACAAGCTAGGTAACCATAAACAGTAAAGCAACAACTTGTATCATTAGTTGACTTACTTGTCCGAGGTGTGTAACGTTAGCTGAGCCAAAGAGAGTTGGTACTGATCCAGACTTTAGTTTCAGACGTTCAGCAAGCCCAGCTCTGTAACCCTTCGGTGTTCATTTGTACATCCAATTATTGAGCAATTATTGTGCTTCGCTCGCTCAAAAGCCATTATATCTCTCGTGGACAAACTAAAATCGCGCGCGCGCGTTCCTACTTCCTAGCTCATTTTCTCATGGGCGGAAAATATTCTCTGGGCGGGCAAAGCAGAGACAGGGGAGGTAACATTCCTCCTTATAACGTCATAAGGAGGAGATTCAAGATCAGCGCGATTGAGCGTCCATTTTCTCAAAGGCAGAGAAAGATAGCAAAAGCTCGATTTACACCGATTAAAATTTCTAGAAACTTGGGGACCATATACAGGCTAGGGGAACTCATATTAATGTTAAAAAAAACTCAGAAAGTGACAATTTCATGTCATGGGACCTTTAAGTACAACTTAAAAATACACAATCAACTCTGATATAAAACACGCCTTTTAGTCTGTAAAATGTATTTTAAATATTTGAATGCCTACATAAACATTACAAATAAAAACAGATGCTAAAATACCTTTTGCTTGAAAATAGTCCGTGTCCAAGGTTTTTATCAGTCGTGAACGAGGAACTCCAGACCATAAATTCCACATTTCTTTATGAATGCCGAGTTTCCTGAAAAGTTATCTATAGACCAAACAAAAAGTCTTACAGAAAATGTACCTTTTGTCACTTGGCTTGAAGTGAAGAACAGAATTCGTAGGTCCTCATCACCATATTGTCAAGTCAGGTCTTTAACACAATGTAAGAAGAGTTTGCAGGCGGGGTTAGTAAACTGCACTGTCCATTACAGGTCTGATTCCACATAGAGCTCTGCACAGCGAGATCCTCAACAGCTGGAGAAACAACATTGCTTGTCAAGCGGGGAAAGTGAACAGGGGCAAGTCCAGCGGGAACGTGACACCCGTACAAACCTACAATAACATCCGTTTCATCAGCATGCTGGTGTATGACAGATAGAGACAGAAGAAAATACAGACAGTTTGAGATGAATACAGTGGAGTTTCTAACATAGTTTGGCTGACTAGCACTCATGCTCACAACTGATACTTTGAGACACAGTAAGCAATCTAACAGCCGTTCTGACAAAATGTGTTTCATGAACATTAGCTGTGCACGTGCAGCGTGAACAACCAACACTATGAGAGACGTCTAGCGTCCTGTAGCATATGCACACTTACTTCACAAGTACTTTCATTAAAACCACCCTTTCCATGACTACCTAGTTAGTGCACAAGGAGAAGCATGAAATACGAGAGCAGCACTTCCAGGAACCAGTGACTGTCCCATTACACACACACACACACACACACACACACACGCGTGATCTCGGAGCCTTGAGCGAGTGTGTGCACATGACAGGAGCACGTAGGACTGGCAGACATCCCAACCTGCACAAAGTCATTTCCGGGAGTCAAGAAATCTCCAACGGGGGGGGGGGGGGGGGGGGGGGGGTTATGCATTCGGTTCGAGAAATCTCCAACCGGGGGGGGGGGGGGGGGGGTTGGGGGGGGGGATTCGGTTCTGATTAGTTCGGTTCGAGAAATCTCCAACGGGGGGGGGGTTCTGATTAATTCGGTTCGAAAGTAGAGATAAAATCCCGAGGCACACACGCACACTAGCGCACACACGCAAGGTCTCTCGCTCCCTCTCTCTGCCGTGCTTGCTTCCGGGAGATTTTAACTGATTTGCGGGCATCAGGGAGCCGCTATCAATATGCGGGAGACTTGGGATGTCTGGACTGGCCCAGGTCTGATAAACGCCTTAATGCACACTTAACACACTCTCGCTAACACCGCCTCTGAGCGCTATTTGAGGATGAGCATATCCCATCATGCATTATGTTCAGGAACTCGCATGTCACAGTGATGAGAATTTCTTTTTTCAGGACGTTCAATTAATGCAATAGTACATATAGGGCGACAATGTGCATTATGTAAAATGTTCGCAACTTATCACCACAATTAAATTGTGTGGCCTGTTTCAGATATTTAGAAGTTTATTTTAAAGGGCAATTTATTTAAAATAATAATGATAATAAAATAAAAGAGTGTAAAACAACTTAGCATTTACACAATAAGTGTGTCCCATCAGACAATCAAACGTTCTACACACACTCTGGCCTTCAGGCACGCTTGAACACGAGCCAAACTTACGAGTGGGTGAGAGCAAAGAGCGCAAGTCTGAGTTTAGGGACATGGAGGGGATTCAGTGGCAAACACGACCTCACAACTGGTTTAACTTCACTTGTGTTTATTCACTCAACACATTTCTTGGCATGTTAAATCACAGCAAGTTACTCGTGACAAGGGGAAAAAAGAGGTTGACCACTTTAATTAAATACAGCAGAATGTATGGCTAACCCAATCTGCAATGAACTTTTACCAAGACCGTCCACAGGCAGATCCTAATCTGTGTCACTGCTAATAGTTCACAGCGCGTGGGAGAAGAATGGGAAAAACTGATCCTTAACAAGCAAACACACATGTAACAGAAGCTTTAATCTGAGCCAATGAGTAAATGTGCATTTTTACCATGATGATTACATCAAAAGTGAATTTCATACAACACTGCATGTTTAAACAAATGTGGACATCTCTTTCTAATTAATGGGTTAGGTTATTTCAGCCATTCTGCGAGGACTAATATTAATGCTACAACATACGGTGAGATGTCTTTGTGTTGCAGCAGTTTGTGGAGGTTTGTGACCCCGTGCAGAAAGAGATATGCTTTACTGAGTGAGCAACAACATTCAAAATGTTCAACAAGACACAAGAGCAAAATAATTTAGACACAGATGTCGGGTGATGATGGAGTCGATGCTTCAGTTCATCCCGAAGGTGTTCAGTGGCGTTCAGGTCGAGTTATTCCCACTACAGTCGATAAACTCTCTCTTTACGGCCCTTGCTGTGTCCACGGGTTCAGTCATGCTGGAGAACAAGATGATCCTCCACTAACGCTGTAGCACACACTTCTCTAGAATGTCACTGTCTGGTATAGCATTAATATTTGTTCTCACAGAAATGACTAGAATAGTTTTTGGCTACATAGTGTAGGTCCCAATTATAAAGATATAAACAAACAGTCCGTCAGGAGTACACAGTCATGACAAGAATGACATTAAAGAGAGAATAGTAGAGCTCTGTTAAAAGTCTATAAAGTTTCTGTTTAAAGGTGATGGTGTGTCAGCGAGGAAGATCTGCAGTTCCAGCGCTCGGAGGATGGAGGTCCCTCGCTCTACCGGTCCAGGTTAGGGGTCAAGTCAGGGGTCAAGTCAGGAGTCAGGGTTCAGGTTCCCTTGCTCTACCGGTCCAGGTTAGAGGTCAAGTCAGGGGTCAGGGTTCAGGTTCCCTTGCTCTACCGGTCCAGGTTAGAGGTCAAGTCAGGGTTCAGGTTCCCTCGCTCTACCGGTCCAGGTTAGGGGTCAAGTCAGGGGTCAGGGTTCAGGTTCCCTTGCTCTACCGGTCCAGGTTAGAGGTCAAGTCAGGGTTCAGGTTCCCTCGCTCTACCGGTCCAGGTTAGGGGTCAAGTCAGGGGTCAGGTTCCCTTGCTCTACCGGTCCAGGTTAGGGGTCAAGTCAGGGTTCAGGTCAGGGTTCAGGTTCCCTCGCTCTACCGGTCCAGGTTAGGGGTCAAGTCAGGGGTCTGGGTTCAGGTTCCCTTGCTCTACCGGTCCAGGTTAGAGGTCAAGTCAGGGTTCAGGTCAGGGGTCAGGGTTCAGGTTCCAGGTTCCCTCGCTCTACCGGTCCAGGTTAGGGGTCAAGTCAGGGTTCAAGTCAGGGTTCAGGTCAGGGTTCAGGTTCCCTCGCTCTACCGGTCCAGGTTAGGGGTCAAGTCAGGGGTCAGGTTCCCTCGCTCTACCGGTCCAGGTTAGGTTCTCAAGTCAGGGGTCAGGGTTCAGGTTCCCTTGCTCTACCAGTCCAGGTTAGAGGTCAAGTCAGGGTTCAGGTCAGGGGTCAGGTTCCAGGTTCCCTCGCTCTACCGGTCCAGGTTAGGGGTCAAGTCAGGGTTCAGGTTCCAGGTTCCCTCGCTCTACCGGTCCAGGTTAGGGGTCAAGTCAGGGGTCAGGTTCCCTTGCTCTACCGGTCCAGGTTAGGGGTCAAGTCAGGGGTCAGGTCAGGGGTCAGGTTCCCTCGCTCTACCGGTCCAGGTTAGGGGTCAAGTCAGGGGTCAGGTCAGGGGACAGGGTTCAGGTTCCCTCGCTCTACCGGTCCAGGTTAGGGGTCAGGTCAGGGGTCAGGGTTCGGGTTCCCTCGCTCTACCGGTCCAGGTTAGGGGTCAAGTCAGGGGTCAGGTCAGGGTTCAGGTTCCCTCGCTCTACCGGTCCAGGTTAGGGGTCAGGTCAGGGGACAGGGTTCAGGTTCCCTCGCTCTACCGGTCCAGGTTAGGGGTCAGGTCAGGGGTCAGGGTTCGGGTTCCCTCGCTCTACCGGTCCAGGTTAGGGGTCAAGTCAGGGGTCAGGTTCCAGGTTCCCTCGCTCTACCGGTCCAGGTTAGGGGTCAAGTCAGGGGTCAGGTTCCCTTGCTCTACCGGTCCAGGTTAGGGGTCAAGTCAGGGGTCAGGTCAGGGGTCAGGTTCCCTCGCTCTACCGGTCCAGGTTAGGGGTCAAGTCAGGGGTCAGGTCAGGGGACAGGGTTCAGGTTCCCTCGCTCTACCGGTCCAGGTTAGGGGTCAGGTCAGGGGTCAGGGTTCGGGTTCCCTCGCTCTACCGGTCCAGGTTAGGGGTCAAGTCAGGGTTCAGGTTCCAGGTTCCCTCGCTCTACCGGTCCAGGTTAGGGGTCAAGTCAGGGGTCAGGTTCCCTTGCTCTACCGGTCCAGGTTAGGGGTCAAGTCAGGGGTCAGGTCAGGGGTCAGGTTCCCTCGCTCTACCGGTCCAGGTTAGGGGTCAAGTCAGGGGTCAGGTCAGGGGACAGGGTTCAGGTTCCCTCGCTCTACCGGTCCAGGTTAGGGGTCAGGTCAGGGGTCAGGGTTCGGGTTCCCTCGCTCTACCGGTCCAGGTTAGGGGTCAAGTCAGGGGTCAGGTCAGGGTTCAGGTTCCCTCGCTCTACCGGTCCAGGTTAGGGGTCAGGTCAGGGGACAGGGTTCAGGTTCCCTCGCTCTACCGGTCCAGGTTAGGGGTCAGGTCAGGGGTCAGGGTTCGGGTTCCCTCGCTCTACCGGTCCAGGTTAGGGGTCAAGTCAGGGGTCAGGTCAGGGTTCAGGTTCCCTCGCTCTACCGGTCCAGGTTAGGGGTCAGGTCAGGGGTCAGGGTTCGGGTTCCCTCGCTCTACCGGTCCAGGTTAGGGGTCAGGTCAGGGGTCAGGTCAGGGGTCAGGGTTCGGGTTCCCTCGCTCTACCGGTCTGGTCTCTGCAGGACGAAGACTTTGGCTTTATGATCTCCTCCGGCAGTGACTGCGACTGACGCCTCTCTGTGAACACAACAGACCCAACATCAAGTCAAGTCAAGTCAAGTCAACTTTATTTATATAGCGCTTTTCACAATACAGATTGTATCAAAGCAGCTTCACAGTATTAAATAAAATAGTACATCAGTGTTTGTTTCTGGTGTAAAACATCCACGTTTGGTAATGCTGATCAATAGCACTGTTGAATCGATTAATCAAATTAAGTATCCCCAACTGAGCAAGCCAAAGGCAACAGTGGCAAGGAACCGAAAAACTCCATCAGGTGACCTAATGGAGAGAAAAAAAAAAAAAAAGAAAAAAAAACAACAACAAAGAGTTACAGCACAAATTAATATTTTACCTATGATGAAGGTAGAACACATCAAGGTAGCAAAGCATGTTCAGTCTTTAATTTGAATTTTATGGACAAACTTGTCAAAATTTGAAAGAATAATATTTCAAATATCTTGGATAAAAGCGTCTGCTAAATGAATGAATGTAAATGTAAATCTTCATCGCAGGTCTTCTGGGTTCGAAATGACATGAGAAAATGATGATTTTTGGGTGAACTAAGCCTTTAACAGTCAGAGTAAAGTATCAGATGTAAGTGATTTGATGTAGAGATGGGTGAAGACCACACAGAGGAACATTACAATGTCTTTATGGACATGAACACACGGCAGCTAAACTGCAGCTAATCCGGTTGTCAGTTCACCTTTTAGTGTTTAACCCGGTTCTGGTCACACACAGTTCAGTTATTAATGGGAATGGCTAGAGAGAAGGAAAGAAGTACAAGCCTAGACTCACTCCCGTTGCCAGGTCTTGCTAGAAAACAGAAATCGTAAACAGAACAAGCCCATAATGAAGCTAAATCTTTATATTGAAAGCAGGCATAAACAAAACTGCACATTGTCAATAGAGGTTTAGCTAAAACTGCAAACACAAGTCTTCGGTTGCGGTCAGTGTTAGCTAACATATTGCTTTGGTCAAAAAGAGCAGATACCAAACGTACAAGACGCCAAAACGTTGCTATGGTTACCACTGCGAGAATCAATTTCGAGTGCGAGTTGTTTTCCGTACACATGGAATGATAATTTAGGGAATCCAGTTGTGACTCCTAAAAACTTTAACAGGAGCGAAACAGGAGCATTCACCAACTATGTGAAATAAATAAAACACCCATTTAAGAATCGCCACTTGTCAGTCAAACACGGTTTTAGCTTTTTAAATCTTATGTACATTATTGCGTTACTGATAAATAAACTAATTATAAAACATATTTACTTTATATGCAAAGCAGCACATTGTCACATGAGCTCTTTCTCTTATAGGCATCACTGTCACACCACACAGCACTACCGTCAGTTCCTGATCGGCCTCAGTTTAACACACACACACCTGTTCAGTTTAACACACACCTGCTCAGATTAACACACACACCTGTTCAGATTAACACACACACCTGTTCAGATTAACACACACCTGTTCCGTAGACATGTAAAAAAAATGAGCAGTGAGCACCAATAATAATTGAGCACAACATCAACATCTTATGATTTCTAAAGAATAATGTGACGTTGAAAACTGGAGTAATGATACAGAAAATTCAGCTTTGACATTACAGGAATAAATTACATTTGAATTATATTCAATTTGAATTATATTAACATTAAAATATTAATTATATGAAAATATATAATTATTTATAGGCTAATCATTTTTCACAATATCAGCAGCACTTCCAAACTGTAATAGGCTACATTACTTTGTTACTTTTATTTAAAGGAAATTATTTAGAGTACCTTACAATAAAGGCCGTCTCAGAATTGTAATGCATTAGCTACTCCAGTTACTTTCACCAAAATAACTACAGAAGTAGAACTTAACATTTCTAAAACAAACGACTAGGGCTGTGTAACAAGCGTTATGGACGTGACATTTGCAAGTCAAAACTTGAAGTATAAATTATCAGAAAATGCACTTAATACCAATATATTGAAACTGTCTGTTATATATCCATAGGCTTCTCCCTTAATAAAGGAGTCCAGACATTAAAAAAATATCAGTCTACTCATGCGTTTTATATTTAATATGAGGGAAATAGCATGTGCGTTACATTTTTTTTACCAAAAGTAGCCTAATACTAGCCTACCCACCGGATGAAGAAGCGTTGTCTCTCCGCAGAACATAAATTATTCATTTTATTTAATTTTTCGTGTTTGCATTTATGAGGAAAAAACAATGTAACGGACGGAGAACTGCGTTACGGACTGACCACTCTGAAAACGACACTAAAAGACTGCTTTAAAACTTTCACAGAGACCTCAAACAGAAAGCACAAAGCCTTTCTTTAAGGTGAAATTCGTTTTGTATTAATTTTAGCTTAATTTTAATCATTGTTTCATCTACCAAATGCCAGGATTTAATAGGCAAAATAAAATGTTAATAGGCCTATATCAGACAATAGATAATCAGGACATAGAGGCGCCGGCGCCTAAACTGCAGTTGGTCTCATAAATGAACCGAAACTCAGCGCCTAGACCTACTTGCATCACAGACATGTCTACTTTTAAACAGAACAATTCAAAACGAAAGAAAACAGACTGCTCTCTGCGTATGTATGAAATGTGCATTACTCTGTGGTGCGTTCATGAAGATGCAGGCTGGTTGAAGTCATTTAATGGGCTGGTGAAGTCACCGTCTATAATTCGCTTTCATTCACTGTCTAATATTTTAAAGGCCGATGCAGCACAAACGAAAATTGTACTGGCACAAAACAGCACAAACGAAGCACAAACGAACGAGACTATTTTGGGTGAATTTGGAGCATGTGGGGGGGCTGGTGACGTCATCGTCTATAATTCAATTTCTGATATTTTAAAACCCAACGCAGCACAAACGAAAATTTTACCGGCACAAACCAGCACAAACGAATGAGACTATTTTGGGTGAATTTGGAACATATGGGGGGCTGAGTGACCTCAGAACGACCTAAAAATATAATTTTAATATCTAAAAAACCGAAGCAGCACAAACGAAAATTTTACCGGCACAAACCAGCACAAACGAAGCACAAACGAACGAGACTATTTTGGGTGAATTTGAAGCATGTGGGGGGGGCTGGTGACGTCATCGTCTATAATTCAATTTCTGATATTTTAAAACCCAACGCAGCACAAACGAAAATTTTACCGGCACAAACCAGCACAAACGAATGAGACTATTTTGGGTGAATTTGGAACATATGGGGGGCTGAGTGACCTCAGAACGACCTAAAAATATAATTTTAATATCTAAAAAACCGAAGCAGCACAAACGAAAATTTTACCGGCACAAACCAGCACAAACGAAGCACAAACGAATGAGACTATTTTGGGTGAATTTGGAACATATGGGGGGCTGAGTGACCTCAGAATGACCACATAATATTATTTTAATATCTAAAAAACCGAAGCAGCACAAACGAAACTTTTTACAGCACAAACGGAGAACAAACGATTGCATCTATTTTGGGTGAATTTGGAGCATGTGGGGGGGCTGGTGACGTCCTCGTCTATAATTCAATTTCTGATATTTTAAAACCTGAAGCAGCACAAACGAAAATTTTACTGGCACAAACCAGCACAAACGAAGCACAAACGAACGAGACTATTTTGGGTGAATTTGGAGCATGTGGGGGGGCTAAGTGACCTCAGAATGACCTAAAAATATTCTTTTAATATCTAAAAAACCGAAACAGCACAAACGAAACTTTTTACAGCACAAACCAGCACAAACGGAGCACAAACGATTGAGCATAGTTTGACAACGTTTTGCGTTGGGTGGGGGGCCAACTTCACGCAGGTGTCAAACCTACGCATTCAGTGTGAGACTCACGCAATCGACACTTTTCACACGCTTTCGCGCCACACATTCATTTTCTCACTCAGAGAAAAATCGCGGAGCAAAGAGTACACTGACATCGACAGACTAGACAGAGCAGGTTACTTTTGAATTCTCAGCTCTCATGTTCTGTCCATTTTATTACGAAATTCAGACAATAAATACCGTTTTGGTGCTTGTAAATGTGACGTGACAGATCGCTGTAGTAGCGCATCAGTTCAAGTAAACCGATCATCTGTTACTTTTTATTTAAAGATACAGTACAACTTACCGAAAGGTATGCCTCATACATAATATCGATCAATCAGTGTTTTTCAACCACGGAAAGAGGTCAATAAAACTGCAGGTGAACAATTATGTCACAGAACGTTACATTTACCTCAGGAAAGCCATTTAATGACCAACACGTAGTTGACTGATAGCTATAGAGAGGAGTATTTTGCTAAATATGTGCACTATATTACATTTGTATTATATTTTTACTTGTGTCATAATTTATTATAATGAAAACCAAATTTAATTTAATTTGTTCATTTTTAACCTTTAATAATTAAAGCAATTAAAATACCGTGATAATACCGTATACCGTGATAAAAGCTCAATCAATTAATCGCAGCATGAAAATGTGATACCGGCACATGCCTACTGTTCAGATTAACACACACCTGTTCAGTTTAACACACACACCTGTTCAGATTAACACACACCTGTTCAGATTAACACACACACACACACACACACACACACACACACACACACACACCTGTTCAGATTAACACACACCTGTTCAGATTAACACACACCTGTTCAGTTTAACACACACCTGTTCAGATTAACACACACCTGTTCAGTTTAACACACACCTGTTCAGTTTAACACACACCTGTTCAGATTAACACACACCTGTTCAGATTAACACACACCTGTTCAGTTTAACACACACCTGTTCAGATTAACACACACCTGTTCAGTTTAACACACACCTGTTCAGATTAACACACACCTGTTCAGTTTAACACACACCTGTTCAGATTAACACACACCTGTTCAGTTTAACACACACCTGTTCAGATTAACACACATCTGTTCAGTTTAACACACACCTGTTCAGTTTAACACACACCTGTTCAGTTTAACACACAACACACACCTGTTCAGATTAACACACACCTGTTCAGTTTAACACACACCTGTTCAGATTAACACACACCTGTTCAGTTTAACACACACCTGTTCAGATTAACACACACCTGTTCAGATTAACACACACCTGTTCAGATTAACACACAACACACACCTGTTCAGATTAACACACACCTGTTCAGATTAACACACAACACACACCTGTTCAGATTAACACACAACACACCTGTTCAGATTAACACACACCTGTTCAGATTAACACACACCTGTTCAGATTAACACACACCTGTTCAGTTTAACACACAACACACACCTGTTCATATTAACACACACCTGTTCAGTTTAACACACAACACACACCTGTTCAGATTAACACACACCTGTTCAGATTAACACACAACACACCTGTTCAGATTAACACACACCTGTTCAGATTAACACACACCTGTTCAGATTAACACACACCTGTTCAGTTTAACACACAACACACACCTGTTCATATTAACACACACCTGTTCAGTTTAACACACAACACACACCTGTTCAGATTAACACACACCTGTTCAGATTAACACACAACACACCTGTTCAGATTAACACACACCTGTTCAGATTAACACACACCTGTTCAGATTAACACACACCTGTTCAGATTAACACACACCTGTTCAGTTTAACACACAACACACACCTGTTCATATTAACACACACCTGTTCAGTTTAACACACAACACACACCTGTTCAGATTAACACACACCTGTTCAGTTTAACACACAACACACACCTGTTCAGATTAACACACACCTGTTCAGATTAACACACACCTGTTCTGTTCAGATTAACACACACCTGTTCAGCACGAAGTCGAGGATCTCAGCAGTGTGTCCACGATACTCTGACATCAGCATTCCTGATCGAGCGTCCCACAGAGTCACGACACCAGCCAGATTACAGGTGGAGACCACAGCAGACGCCTCTTCCCACTGCAGGTGGACTAACCCAACCTGACACACACACACACACACGTCATATAAGGAAAGACGTTTTTGTGCCATATTAAATGTATTCTCAGCTTTTACCTCATGTTTACACCGATGTCTGAGGCTCTGTGAATTCATATCATAAATGGCCAGTGTGCCGTCCAGATACGCAACAGCAACTAGAGGCAGCCTGGAACACAGCAAAACACTCCTAATAAGTCAAGTCACATTTATATATTATGAATGAAACCAATCCACAACCTGACCTCTGACCTGTAATGCTGCCTGGATCATAATCACACACTGTTGGCTCATTGGCCAGAGGAGAACTGAGTGACTGAGTTTCTCACGAGGGTTTTCCTCCATTCTGACACTGATGGAGTTTGTGTTCGTCACTGTCGCCTCTGGATTCATTATACTTAATATTCAACAGTATTATTGATCTGACTGCACTGACACTGCTGTATGATGACATCACTGTATGATGACATCACTGTTTTCTCTAGAACTGCTTCATAGATTATCATATTTGATGAACTTTACAGTTAAACTGACCTCAGCTGATCTGTTAGCATCACTGCTCATTATTTTCCTGTTTATCACTAAAGCTGCTTGTATTGTATAAACAACATGTATTGTGTCAAGCACAACAGAAAAAAGAAGGACCACATGGACCCTAATAATAGGATTATTAGAACAGTTGGAATTAAAATAATGTTTAATGTAACCACGCCAATCAGAATAAATCAGCCAAATCAGATTTAAATTTCATTCAGGTTTTAAGGGGTGGTTAGGGTTAGGGTTAGGGTTACACCTTTTCTAACCCATTCGATAGGACATGTAAACACCTGACTGGAGTGAAAACTGAAACTGGAAAGTTTTGCGCATGTGCATTGATGTAGAACTGGCGTAATGACGCATGAAGCACAGAACGAGTTCTCCTTCCACTCGTCATCTGTGAAAGCAGGACAGTGTCGTCCCAGCAGCCCTTGCTTCAGACTCATGCACAGATGCTTGTTTTGGGCATTTTTACTGCTTTATGAATATAAGCAGTGCTCGTCGTCTCCTAATCACAAGTCAGTGTTTGGTGGACTGATGTTACTCAGTTAAAAAGCGGATCTTGTGCCCGGAGACTGGCTGGGAGAGATCATGGAGGATCATGGATGAAGTCTGACTGGACGGATCACTGTGTGTTTGCACCACATCAGAACACCACTACACACTTCTGCCTGAGTAGAGTTATATGCTTTACTTACACATTACAAAATCCCACAGATTCTACAGAGTTGGAATCCTGCTCCTGCATCGAGTCTTTCTCTTCAGTGTTTTCGCTGGAAAATGAACATAACACCTAAAGAAGAAAATAAAGGAATCACACTGCAGAACATGTGAAGCTCTCTGATGGGAAAAAGCACTCGCTTCCCCCAGGAAATAATTCTTCTTATTTAGAAAATATATCTTGATTTAAGAATTTTAAGATATTGTACTTCAAAAAAAGAAAAGCATTTTTGCAGCGTGTATAAATGCTTTAAAAAGGAGGAGACCAGAAGAATCTCTGGGTTTACTGAAGAAAACCAGGTTAGGTCCACAGAGTAAGTTACCATGGTAAATCTCAGAATCATTTCTCGATTCCCGATGCATCGATTTATTGTCCCAGCCCTAATGTAGGATTCAACATTGTCTTGATTTGTGCATTAATTGTGATGTAATTATAAAGTATAAATAATATCATCAATTTAAACATTGACAAAAAGCAAGACAAAAATGAGACTCAGTTTTCATTGACTAAAACTACACTAAGATTCCCAGATATTAGTTGACCTAAACTTGACTAAACAAAAACAGGACAAGGTTGACTACATGTGATAAAAACTAAAGAATACATTTGACACGACTAAGACTAAATTAAAAAATAGCTGACAAAATGAACACTCGTGCTTTGAGGCTTCCTGCTTCTTCTCTAAAAGCACAAATAAAGACATAAGAACATCACTGTAGTGCTGAGCACTGGTTAGGGTTCCTCTGTTCACCTTTCCTGTGGCTGTGCTGATGAGTTTGGCCTGGCCGTCGACGGAGCCCGTCAGAACCAGCGTTCCCTCTTTATTGCAGGCCAGAGCCGTCAGCGGCCCCTGGTGCCCGTCGGGCCCTGAGGACACACACACACACACACACACACACACACGGGTTCAGGGCTAACAGCACACTTACATCCGCCCTACTGATTGAGTCATCTCACATTCTGTGCTTTATAGGGAAAGCAGAAGTGTTGGAACAACTTCACAGCGTTAAGAGTGAATAACTCATGCAGAAAGTTCTGGGACTGGGACAATAAACCGATGCATCACGATTCTCTCTCCAATCCATCCTGACCCTTATTTTCTAACAGCAGATGGCGCTGTAGGCTAGCTTAGCCACACGCTCTAATGCTCATGAAGAAGGTGTGTGTGTGTGTGTGTGTGTTTGGGTGTGTGTGATACCAGTCCACTGCAAACACACTTGTAATTCATTTCAACCTTTTCGAACTTTATAAAATTTTATAGCGGATTGAAGAAGTGTGTGTGAGGAACTGGAAGCCAGCAGAGTTTGGCTGTAACACACACTTCATCTGCTGTTAGAAACTACACTCAGAATCGATGCGAGAGACAATCAGGATGGGTTAGGAAAATCTCAGAATCGGTCCGGAATCGTCTGAAGAATCACAATGCATCGATGTATTGCCCCAGTCCTGTAGAGCACACACACTCATCATCAGCCTCATCACACACACACTCATCATCAGCCTCATCACACACACACACACTCATCATCAGCCTCATCACACACACACACACACACACACACACACACTCATCATCAGCCTCATCACACACACACTCATCATCAGCCTCATCACACACACACTCATCATCAGCCTCATCACACACACACTCATCATCAGCCTCATCACACACACACTCATCATCAGCCTCATCACACACACACTCATCATCAGCCTCATCACACACACACTCATCATCAGCCTCATCACACACACACACACTCATCATCAGCCTCATCACACACACACACACACACACACACACTCATCATCAGCCCTCATCACACACACACACACACTCATCATCAGCCTCATCACACACACACTCATCATCAGCCTCATCACACACACACACACACTCATCATCAGCCCTCATCACACACACACTCATCATCAGCCTCATCACACACACACTCATCATCAGCCTCATCACACACACACACACACACACACACACACTCATCATCAGCCTCATCACACACACACACACACACACACACACACACACACTCATCATCAGCCTCATCACACACACACACACACACACACACACTCATCATCAGCCTCATCACACACACACTCATCATCAGCCTCATCACACACACACTCATCATCAGCCTCATCACACACACACTCATCATCAGCCTCATCACACACACACTCATCATCAGCCTCATCACACACACACTCATCATCAGCCTCATCACACACACACTCATCATCAGCCTCATCACACACACACTCATCATCAGCCCTCATCACACACACACTCATCATCAGCCTCATCACACACACACTCATCATCAGCCCTCATCACACACACACTCATCATCAGCCTCATCACACACACACTCATCATCAGCCTCATCACACACACACTCATCATCAGCCTCATCACACACACACTCATCATCAGCCTCATCACACACACACTCATCATCAGCCCTCATCACACACACACTCATCATCAGCCCTCATCACACACACACTCATCATCAGCCCTCATCACACACACACTCATCATCAGCCCTCATCACACACACACTCATCATCAGCCTCATCACACACACACTCATCATCAGCCTCATCACACACACACTCATCATCAGCCTCATCACACACACACTCATCATCAGCCTCATCACACACACACTCATCATCAGCCTCATCACACACACACTCATCATCAGCCCTCATCACACACACACTCATCATCAGCCTCATCACACACACACTCATCATCAGCCTCATCACACACACACTCATCATCAGCCTCATCACACACACACTCATCATCAGCCTCATCACACACACACTCATCATCAGCCTCATCACACACACACTCATCATCAGCCCTCATCACACACACACTCATCATCAGCCTCATCACACACACACTCATCATCAGCCTCATCACACACACACTCATCATCAGCCTCATCACACACACACTCATCATCAGCCTCATCACACACACACTCATCATCAGCCTCATCACACACACACTCATCATCAGCCTCATCACACACACACTCATCATCAGCCTCATCACACACACACTCATCATCAGCCCTCATCACACACACACTCATCATCAGCCTCATCACACACACACTCATCATCAGCCCTCATCACACACACACTCATCATCAGCCCTCATCACACACACACTCATCATCAGCCTCATCACACACACACTCATCATCAGCCTCATCACACACACACTCATCATCAGCCTCATCACACACACACTCATCATCAGCCTCATCACACACACACTCATCATCAGCCTCATCACACACACACTCATCATCAGCCCTCATCACACACACACTCATCATCAGCCTCATCACACACACACTCATCATCAGCCTCATCACACACACACTCATCATCAGCCTCATCACACACACACTCATCATCAGCCTCATCACACACACACTCATCATCAGCCTCATCACACACACACTCATCATCAGCCTCATCACACACACACTCATCATCAGCCTCATCACACACACACTCATCATCAGCCTCATCACACACACACTCATCATCAGCCTCATCACACACACACTCATCATCAGCCTCATCACACACACACTCATCATCAGCCCTCATCACACACACACTCATCATCAGCCTCATCACACACACACTCATCATCAGCCTCATCACACACACACTCATCATCAGCCTCATCACACACACACTCATCATCAGCCCTCATCACACACACACTCATCATCATGCAGTAGTGTTGTCACGATACTAGAATTTCTAACTTCGATACGATACCTTAAAAAATATCGATATTCGATACCATTTTCGATACCACG
>NC_138232.1:62500-65000 GCF_964197995.2 Scardinius erythrophthalmus
TAAATTAAAATAAGTTATCGTAAAATGTAAACATTTTCAGGACTTGCAGTTACTAACCGATGTTAGTCGGTTTAAGCATTCTTTGTTATATTCAGAACTAAATAGCCTTACATGTTACAAACTTTTAAAACAGAGAAAATAGTATACGTTTTCTTATTCAGACGGTAGCTCTGTGGTCAAAGCATTAACAAGAGCCTCTCGGAGCTTCAAACGATCTGAGATCGAATCTCAGTGTAGTCGACAGTGTTTATGTTTTTCCGTTCTTGATGCTTAAATATGTATCTGTTTATTAAAGTCAATCATCTTGTTTAATTATCAATTGTACATTACAACATAAATTTGCTACATTCCCGCTGCAAAGACGACACATCTGATGAAGGAAGACTGTCAGTCGATCGCACCAGAAAATGAAGATGATGAAGCTCGTCTTTAATCTGCTAAATTATTTTTTGTGTGTGTGTGAATCATTCACGAGATTGAGATGACTGACAGTGATACCCGGCCATAGCAACGGAAGACAGATTCAAAACAGATCGAACAAATCAGAAAAATACTTTCAATACAGTATTGCTTTCAATTTAAAAAAATAAACAATGAAAATGTAAAAGAAAAAGAAAATTAATTAAGTTTGAAAACCCATCGCACATTTTAAGATATGAATAAAGTGTCAGGACAGTTTATTTATTTAAACAGGGTTGCATCGATAGAGTTTATTCCCTTTGTGATGCAAAATAAGACACAGACACAGAATCTTAGGCCTATTCTTGCAACATTTTAAATTTCTATTGTCAAAGAAATTGCAGCTAAATTAAAAAATTAAAACGGTACAAAACGGAAAAAGTTCAAAGCAACATAAATTAAGAACAGGCGTTTTTCTTTGCCTCTCTCGCGCTGGATATTTTTTTAGTAAGTTTGGTCTCCCTCACTGCGCGCGGCGGGTCTTTCTCGAAATTAAGCATTTCAGCGTAAAAAACACCCTACAGCTGATAATACTGTATATGTCGCTGTGTGTCATCCACACAAATCACGAAAGAAAAAACTGTAACAAATAGCTTTTGTTCCTTCAAAGATACAACACGCCTTGCTGAATTCACCTACAATAAAACGAGGTGGGTCGCGAATTAAAGAGCAATGTATCTGCTTAATTGAAATTGTTTGTGGAAAACCTTTAAATACAATCAATAAAACCACAATATATAATTTAATAAGATATAGGGCCTAATGTACATAGGCTATGGACTTTTGGAGATTTTGAGATTAATCCTTAAAAGAATGTTGCCTTTGCCTCAGGCTGGCTCCGACACTCTCCATATGA
Organism: Scardinius erythrophthalmus; assembly: GCF_964197995.2. Taxonomy (NCBI): domain Eukaryota; kingdom Metazoa; phylum Chordata; class Actinopteri; order Cypriniformes; family Leuciscidae; genus Scardinius; species Scardinius erythrophthalmus. The sequence goes on from NC_138232.1 coordinate 63,816, forward strand.
AAGACGGAACATTAACACCTCTGTCCTGCACCCCCACGATAAAGCAACTATTGCCTTCTCCAAACCCCCCACAGGCTAGCTGAGTTTGCAAAACAAAACAAAGAGTTTGCCACTCGTCGTGGTGTGCCAAAACACTTAATTATAAACTTCAATATTTCATTCAAAACAATCTCAAAACGCTTTGTGACATTTTGAAAAGCCGTGACGCATTACTGCCACTGGAACCATGAACGCAACAGAATACTGGTTCTGATTTTATTGTTTGTCGTTTAAACGTCATATAGGCCTATATATATATATATATATATATATATATATATATATATATATATATATATATATATATATATATATATATATATATATATATATATATGAATTATTATAGGCTACAGAAGTAAAGTCATTGTATAATATTTGTTCCTTAGTGTAAAATGGAAATGCATGGCGATTTTATTTTGTAAATAGGCTATAAGCAAAAAACTATGTTTTAAAAGACAAATCTCTCTGCATCAACAACAGACTATAACATGCATTAATAGGCTAATATAAAAATAACAGTAGTCTAAGTTAGTTTGGGATTCGAACCCGTGTCATCTAAATGATCGTAACGTAAGTTCAACCACGCGGCCACGATTCACTCGTTGCGATATGGCCTAACGTTCCAGTGTGTGTTCGCTCACACGAGCGAGAAGCGCTCTTCATTCAAATGAAAGCGTTTGTTGAACACTAATTCAACATGCCAGAATAAAACCTGGCTTTACAACAATGCATAGCGCCACTCGTCGTGGTGTGCCAAAAAATTACAATAATTTAGTTTAATTTATTTCAGTGTTAATGTTTGAGTTTAAAAAATCCTCTACAAATTAAATTAACACAAAGTCGGCTATAAGAGTCCTTTAGGCTACGTAAAAAAGCAAAGGGCTTACAGTCTTAATATTTAGGCTACTTTGCTTAAATTCGATACATTTATTTTCAGTAGGGCCTAATAAATTTGTAGGGATGTAATTTCAGTATGCTTTACCAACGCTATGTAAAGTTCCAATTAAATTAAAGTTCCAAGAGGTCTGGTCTCTATATTTCCTTCCCAGCTGACACTAATATGCAAGTGCACAGCAAAAATCACAACTTGTGCTTGCTGCGAACGCAAGTTATTTGAGGTGTCTCAACTGTACACAGTCTACC
>NC_138232.1:70000-172500 GCF_964197995.2 Scardinius erythrophthalmus
GTAAGCAGTGTGCAGTAAGCAGTGTGCAGTGTGCAGTAAGCAGTGTGCAGTGAGCAGTGTGCAGTGAGCAGTGTGCAGTAAGCAGTGAGCAGTGTGCAGTGTGCAGTAAGCAGTGTGCAGTAAGCAGTGTGCAGTGAGCAGTGAGCAGTGTGCAGTAAGCAGTGTGCAGTAAGCAGTGTGCAGTAAGCAGTGTGCAGTAAGCAGTGTGCAGTGAGCAGTGTGCAGTGAGCAGTGTGCAGTGAGCAGTGTGCAGTAAGCAGTGTGCAGTAAGCAGTGTGCAGTGTGCAGTGAGCAGTGTGCAGTGAGCAGTGTGCAGTAAGCAGTGTGCAGTAAGCAGTGTGCAGTAAGCAGTGTGCAGTAAGCAGTGTGCAATAAGCAGTGTGCAATAAGCAGTGTGCAGTGAGCAGTGTGCAGTGAGCAGTGAGCAGTGTGCAGTAAGCAGTGTGCAGTAAGCAGTGTGCAGTAAGCAGTGTGCAGTAAGCAGTGAGCAGTGTGCAGTGTGCAGTGAGCAGTGTGCAGTGAGCAGTGTGCAGTAAGCAGTGTGCAATAAGCAGTGTGCAGTAAGCAGTGTGCAGTGAGCAGTGTGCAGTGAGCAGTGTGCAGTAAGCAGTGAGCAGTGTGCAGTGAGCAGTGAGCAGTGTGCAGTGAGCAGTGTGCAGTAAGCAGTGTGCAGTGAGCAGTGTGCAGTGAGCAGTGTGCAGTGAGCAGTGTGCAGTAAGCAGTGTGCAGTAAGCAGTGTGCAGTGTGCAGTAAGCAGTGTGCAGTGTGCAGTGTGCAGTGAGCAGTGTGCAGTAAGCAGTGTGCAGTAAGCAGTGTGCAGTGAGCAGTGTGCAGTGAGCAGTGTGCAGTGAGCAGTGTGCAGTGAGCAGTGTGCAGTGAGCAGTGTGCAGTGAGCAGTGTGCAGTGAGCAGTGTGCAGTGAGCAGTGTGCAGTGAGCAGTGTGCAGTAAGCAGTAAGCAGTGTGCAGTAAGCAGTGTGCAGTGTGCAGTAAGCAGTGTGAAGTGTGCAGTAAGCAGGGCCCTATAATTTCCGCGATCACGGAATCGCGGAATTGGCAAATTAACGCGGAATCTAGTGTCAACGCGGAATTTCGCGGAATTTTACATATTTGGAATAAAATTCTGTTTTTGTGTGGGAGAAAAACGTATGTCTGAGGAAAATGGCATATTACTGAGAAAATGAGCAGAGAGAGAGGCCCGGTCGCACGCGTGTCTTCAAACTGTCTTGCTCTCTCTCACTCCCTCGCGCTTATTATTAAGTTGGCTTGAGAGAGCCAACTTACTGATATTGTACTTAAACATATTATTATTATTCTTCAGAGACTAAAAAAAACTAAATGGATCTCCTCCTAGAGCTTTAACTCTACATACTCCAAACTCGGCTCAGACACTCAGACTGTTCTGACTCGAGTAGCTATATCTTTTCACACTGATCGGACTTACGGTTTTCCTAAAAATGACGATCAAAACTCGGAAAAAAACATTTGAATTAAAATTGCGGAATGTTCAGGTTTTTTAAACTGCCAAACTGCCAAAAATTCTAATTTAAATCCCTTGAAACCCAAGACTAAATCAAACTGCCATTCTATATAATATAAAAGCCATTGAGACTAATTTAAACTAATAAACTCATCTATCTATCTACTTCAAACTATTTTAAACTTCAAACTACTTTAAACTTCAAACTAAATTAAACTTTAAACTAATTTAAACTTCAAACTACTAAATTTACTTCATTTAAACTTATAAACTCTAAACTCATACATTTATAAACTAATTAACTTATAAACTCATGAATTCATAGACTTATGAACTCTCAAACTCATAAATTAATAAACTCTGAACTCTTAAACTCATTTAAACTTATAAACTCTAAACTTGTTTAAACTTATAAACTCAAAACTCAAAAACTCATACACTTAAAAACTCATCAATTTATACACTTATAAACTCTAAAGTCATAAACTCTGAGTGTGTGTGTCTGAGTGAGTGTGTGAGTGTGTGAGCGAGTTAGTGTGTGTGTGTGTGTGTGTGTGTGTGTGTGTGTGTGTGTGTGTGTGTCTATCTATCTAACTTATTTATCTATCTATCTGTAATAAACTTCAAACTGCTGTAAACTACTTTAAACTTCAAACCACTTTAAACTTAAGTTTAAAGCTTCCAGCTCCCAAGCAACTCCATAGCAACCAAACTTGAGTACCCTAGCAACCATTTTGCAAGACCTATATCTCTGTATCAGAACATCGTATAGAGATGAGGTTTGACTCTTTTGACTCATGCTAGCAAACAACACTTCCAACATGCTACACATGCTAGCAGTGCATAGCTACATGCTAATAGCGATCAGTTAAGTGTTAAATCATGCCAAGATCATGCTAAGAACTTTATAAAAACTCCATAGTAACCATCTGTGACAACTACCAACCACCTAGTAACACCATATCAACCGCCCTGAATACCTTAGCAACCACCTAGCAACACCATAGCAACCACCCAGAACACCCTAGCAACTGCCTAGCAACACCATAGCAACCACCCAGAACACCCTAGCAACCGTCTAGCGACCAACCAGAACACCCTAGTAACCACCCAGAACACCCTAGCAACCACCCAAAATACCCTAGCAACCGCCTAGCAACCACCCAAAATATCCTAGCAACCGCCTAGCAACCACCCAAAAGACCCTAGCAACCACCCAAAATATCCTAGCAACCGCCTAGCAACCACCCAAAAGACCCTAGCAACCGCCTAGCAACCACCCAGAACACCCTAGCAACCACCCAAAATACCCTAGCAACTGCCTAGCAACCACCCAAAAGACCCTAGCAACCACCAAAAAATCCTAGCAACCGCCTAGCAACCACCCAAAAGACCCTAGCAACCACCCAAAAGACCCTAGCAACCACCCAAAATATCCTAGCAACCGTCTAGCAACCACCCAAAAGACCCTAGCAACCACCAGAAATATCCTAGCAACCGCCTAGCAACCACCCAGAATACCCTAGCAACCACCTAAAATACCCTAGCAACCGCCTAGCAACCACCCAAAAGACCCTAGCAACCACCCAGAACACCCTAGCAACCACCCAGAATACCATAGCAACCGCCTGGCAACACCATAGCAACCACCCAGAACACCCTAGCAACCGCCTAGCAACCACCCAGAATACCATAGCAACCGCCTAGCAACACCATAGCAACCAACCAGAATACCCTAGCAACCACCTAGCAACACCCAGAACACCCAAGCAACCACCTAGCAACCACCCAAAATACCTTAGCAACCGCCTAGCAACACCCTAGCAACCACCCAAAATACCTTAGCAACCACCTAGCAACACCATAGCAACCACCCAGAACACCCTAGCAACTGCCTAGCAACCATCCAGAATACCCTAGCAACTGCCTAGTAACCACACAAAATACCCTAGCAACCGCTTAGCAACACCATAGCAACCACCCTAGCAACCACCCTAGCAACCACCCAGAACACCTTAGCAACCCACTAGAAAACCCCCAACAACTTTTTAACTTTAAACTACTTTAAACTTTAAACTACTTTAAACTTCAAACTACTTTAAACTTCAAACTAATTTAAACTTTAAACTAATTTAAACTTTAAACTACTTTAAACTTTAAACTACTTTAAACTTCTAACTACTTTAAACTTCTAACTAATTTAAACTTTAAACTAATTTAAACTTTAAACTACTTTAAACTTCTAACTAATTTAAACTTTAAACTAATTTAAACTTTAAACTAATTTAAACTTTAGACTAATTTAAACTTTAAACTAATTTAAACTTCAAACTAATTTAAACTTCAAACTACTTTAAACTCCAAACTACTTTACTCTTCTTCAAACTTTCTGGTCCGGCTTTCTCAAGCCAACTTAAAGTTTGTCTCGACGAACTTTTTAATCTAGTTTTAAATCAATTGAGAATTGACACAATGGTAAAAGATCGGAAGAACGAAGTTTCACGTGGAGCATTCGGATATTTTTTTCCTGAATTAGGGTACCGCTGGGTGTGAATTGTGCAAAAAAAAACAAAAATTTTTTTTTACCTTGCCTTCTTCTCTGAAAAGCGTTCCGCCCATTCAGCTGACATAAAATACACTTTCAATAAACTAAACAAAACCTATCCAATGATGAAATGTTTTCTGTGTTGACAACTCTTGTGCGATGTCCTAAAACTGCCGGGATAATCACACAACGCGTACAAGTCTGCTAATGATTCGTCCGATTCGCGAACTAATGACTCCTTTGAACCGATTCACTTTAATAAATGGTTAAAACAATTGATCTGTCCAACACTGAATCGGTTCGGTGTATAACAAAATCGGTAACACTTTACAATAAGGTTTCATTTATTAAACTCTAGTTAACTAGATCAGTTAACATTGACTATTAATAAACTGCACTTCTACAGCATTTATTAATCTTTATCAATGTTAATTTCACCATTTAGTAGCCTACATTATTTAAATGAAAAGTTGTATTTGTTAACATTAGTTAGCTTAAAGGGTTAGTTCAGGATTTTAGACATGAATCTCTATAGCTTCCCCATAAGCAGTGTGGTGCATTGACCATGACTTACCCCCGACAGCGTCCTGTGAGCCGAGCTCCGGTCCAGTTTTGGTCAAGATGAAATTAGTCCGGCAAATTTGCTGGGGTCAGGGCAATAAAGCTTTTTTCTTCTCAAATCAATATGTGTTCAAAAGAGTGATATATTTGCAGCACAAAACCGCTGTCTATGGAGAGGTCAGACCTCGTAATGGCTTGGCACTATTTTCTTCCCCGTCATATCACTGCGCGCTGCCGCTACCTACAGCCAGCTGGGAGCCGCGCACGCACGTGTCACTTTGTTTACAGCACGTAAAGAGAACGATAACATGTACGTCTGACTACAGCAGCGACGATGACAACATTGACTTCGACACACAGCCAAAAGGATATCTTTTGGGATATCAAAAGGATAGCTTCTTTATCTTGGCCAGTTTGGAGTTCACATTGAAGCCCAGAGCAATGAGCCAAAGTCGCCTCAGAGCAACATCTGCCACAAGAAATCTTTGAAATGTGTGAGGAGAAAGCGCCACATCTTTGTTTGTACAGTCCGGATAGTCACAAGTCCGCACCATTTTCTACAAAGCTTGTACAAACTGATCGCTCTTGGTGAGTAGCTATGTTAGCTCGTTCGTGTAGCTGTTCTGAGCACGTAAACACTGCTGTAAACACTGCCGAACAACTGAAAAAGTGGTGTGCGCCTGCGCAGCTCGCAGTTGGCTGTAGATAGCGGCAGCGCGCAGTGTTATGACAGGGGAGAAAATAGTGCCAAGCCATTACGAGGTCTGACCTCTCCATAGACAACGTTTTAGTGACGCAAATATATCACTCTTTTGAACACATATTGATTTGAGAAGAAAAAAGCTTTATTGCCCTGACCCCAGCAAACTTGCCGGACTAATTTCATCTTGACCAAAACTGGACCGGAGCTCGGCTCACAGGACGCTGTCGGGGGTAAGTCATGGTCAATGCACCACACTGCTTATGGGGAAGCTATAGAGATTCATGTCTAAAATCCTGAACTAACCCTTTAATGTAGCCTACTGTGTGAAGTAACATAATAAAAATACAGGGTTAGGGTTAACTAAGATTAACAAAGATTAATAAATACAGAAACAAATGTATTGCTCGTGGTTCATGTTAGTTAGCCTAATACATTCACTAATGTAAACAAACCAAACCACATTTAACACCTCTTAAAATGAGAATTTTGTTTGTTACCTCAATAAATTTAGGGTCATTCCTATTTTATCTGTGTAAATTTTAATCATTAACATTAAAAACACTATTTTTACGACTAAAATAACAGTAAAGGGTAAAAAAAACCTGAATTCCCAAAAATTAAAACGGAAAAAACGGAATTTGAGAAAAAATAAAACAGAATTTGGGGAAAAATAAAACGGATTTTATAGGGCCCTAAGTAAGCAGTGTGCATGTGATTGCGGAATGGCATGGATATTCAAGTGTATTTGAATGGCATCTGTTTGTTTTAGTCAAGATTATGCTAAAATATACTTTCCTCAACTATATTTAAGTTCCCTATGAAGAGCCAACCCTCAACTTTGAAAATTCCCAGTTTATTCCCATAAATTCCTGTTAATTCCCATGGAAAGTTTCCATCTTTGAAAATTCCTAGAATCTTGCAACCCTACACACACACACACCTGAACCACACACACACGCACGCGCACACACACTCGAACCACATACTCTCTCTCGCTCACTCACTCACTCACTCACTCTCACACACCTGAACCGCACACACACTCGAACCACATACTCACTCTCACACACACACACACACTCAAACCACATACTCTCTCTCTCTCTCACTCTCTCACACACACACACACACACACACTCAAACCACATACTCTCTCTCACTCTCACACACACACACATACACACTCAAACCACATACTCTCTCTCACTCTCACACACACACACACACACACACACACACTCAAACCACATACTCTCTCTCACTCTCACACACACACACTCGAACCACATACTCTCTCTCGCTCACTCACTCACACACACACACACACACACACACACACACACACACACACACACTCGAACCACATACTCTCTCTCTCTCTCTCACACACACACACACACACACACACACACACACACACTCGAACCACATACTCTCTCTCTCTCTCACTCTCACACACCTGAACCGCACACACACTCGAACCACATACTCTCTCTCACTCTCACACACACACACACACACTCAAACCACATACTCTCTCTCACTCTCACACACACACTCAAACCACATACTCTCTCTCGCTCACTCACTCACACACACACACACACACACACACACACACACACTCTCGAACCACATACTCTCTCACTCTCACACACACACACACACACACACACACATGTCTGGTTTACTATCTTTGTGGGGACTTTCCATAGACTTAATGGTTTTTATACTGTACAAACTGTATATTCTGTATCCTTACACTAACCCTACCCCTAAACCTACCCATCACACACACACACACACACACACACACACACTAACCCTACCCATCACAGAAAACTTTCTGCATTTTTACATTTCCAAAAAAACTCATTCTGTATGATTTCTAAGCTTGTTTACCCATGACCTCTGTTTAGGTCCCCACTGAGACACGAGTCCCCATGAGTCTGTGTGCATTCAGGTTGGAGTCCCCACCGGGATAGAAAAACATGAACACACACACACACACACACACACACACACACACACACACACACACACACACACGCACACGAACCACATAATCTCTCTCTCGCTCACTCACTCACTCACACACACACACACACACACGAACCACATAATCTCTCTCTCTCGCTCACTCACTCACTCACACACACTCGAACCATACTCTCTCTCTCTCGCTCACTCACTCACTCACTCACTCACACACACACACACACACACACACACACACACACACACACACACACACACACCTGCGGTCTGCTCTGCGTCGCTGAGATCGATAACCTCGATGATTTCTTCATCGTTGTGCAGTTGCAGTAAATCTTCCTCAGGATTCTCCATCTTCAATCTCTATGTGTTCATTACAGTCCTGTGTCCGCGTGAGCTCGGCTGGGATGCGCTTCTCACCCTTATTCGCGATATTATGTTTAACTAAATCACAGTTCTATGACAAGATTTGGTCAAACTCAGTGTTTTCTGAATAATAAACTACTGTTACTCGCTCACGTGCTCGCGCTGACAGCTGAGCTCGCGCCGTCGCTGACGGATGACGTGGGAGCATGACGTAAGACGCGTCAGCCAATCGTGTCAGTGCTTTCTTCTTCTTCTTCTTCTTCTTACGCTATGGTTTAACGGCGGGTGGCACCAACAGTAAGGCCTCTACTGTGCTGGAGTGTGTGGATCAGCTTTACTAAAGTCCCTTCATATCTGTGATCTTCATATCTGTGATCGTCATATCTGTGATCTTCATATCTGTGATCGTCATATCTGTGATCTTCAGCTTTATGCTTTTCCTCCAACCTCTCAGCTGTTCCCACTGATCTATAATACTCCATTCCGAGGCACTAGATGGCGCTGGTTATGCAGTTCAAACACAAATCACACAATCACACATTTGACCTGAGAAGTTTAAACGTGGGATAAGTGATTTCACAAATAAAATCGATTGTATGTATTTAATGTCATTATGAACACTTGTAGAGCTGGTAAGTCCCGCCCCTTCCGCTAACCCCACTGGACCTCTAGGTTGAAAAATCGTCAATGCAAGTGAATGGGAGAAAATAATTATTTTCTGTTCCCGTTTGAATTTTGCCATGAATGTGAACATATGTTGTCTGTGAATTTTTTAAAATAAAATATCAAAAGGATTAAAAATGCAGATTTATTTTATACAGCCATATTTGAGCATTTTTTGATAATTTTTTAATGTGCAGAAATCGAACCTTTCATTGAAGTAAAATAATTGAAAGTGGAGGGAAAATCACATTATGAAATAAATGTTTTTCTCCAAAACACGTTGGGAACAACTGTTTGCCCCCTTTTATTAAATACTTTTTGCAACCTCTTTTTTTCCAAGATAACAGCTCTGAGTTTTCTCCTATAATGCCTGATGAGTTTGGAGAACACCTGACAAGAGATCAGAGACCATTCCTCCATACAGAATCTCTCCATCTAGTCCATGAGCCAGGGGGGTTGATCGGTATCATCGGGGGGACAAATGCTATCATTGTTTTTTGGCAAGGTATACACCCCTAGTACTACAAAAATCACGATAGCAGTGCAGGGTTGGTAGCGAAATCACTTTTTTCAGCTCATGAAGTTACTAACCCCCTAAGATCAATTCCGTTTTTGAAATCTGGTGTATATCAAGTCAAGTCAAGTCAAGTTTATTTATATAGCGCTTTTCACAATACAGATTGTATCAAAGCAGCTTCACAGTATTAAATTAAAATAATACATCAATGTTTGTTTCTAGTGGAAAGCGTCCACGTTTGGTAATGCTGATCAATAGTATTGTTGATTGATTAATTCAATTAAATATCCCCAACTGAGCAAGCCAAAGGCAACAGTGGCAAGGAACCGAAAAACTCCATCAGGTGACCTAATGGAGAAAAAAAAAACCTTGGGAGAACCCAGGCTCAGTCGGGGGCCAGTTCTCCTCTGGCGTTTATAAACTAGAGGTCGGATTTAACTGTAAGATTAAAATATTATATGAATGCCTGGCTGAAGAGATGCGTCTTTAATCTAGTTTTAAACTGGGAGAGCGAGTCTGAGCAACGAACAGTATCCGGAAGGCTATTCCAGAGTTTTGGTGCTAAATGTGAAAATGCTCTCCCTCCTTTGGTGGATCTGGATATCCTAGGTATGACCAAAAGCCTCGAATTTAGTGACCTTAAAGAGCGCGATGGATTATAGGGCGATAGAAGATCGGTTAAATAGACTGGAGCTAAGCCGTTTAGGGCTTTATAAGTCAGTAGCAATACCTTGTAATTAATACGGAACTTTATAGGTAACCAATGTAGTGATGATAAAATTGGTGTTATATGATCATATTTTCTTGATCTAGTAAGAACTCTAGCGGCGGCATTTTGGACTAACTGTAGCTTGTTTATTGAGGATGCAGGACAACCAGCTAATAAAGCATTACAGTAATCTAGTCTCGAGGTCATGAATGCATGAACTAAGGGTTGGGTTGGATAGCATGTTACGTAGCTTAGCAATGTTTCTAAGGTGGAAAAAGGCTGTTCTTGTAACATATGAAATATGATTTTCAAAAGACAGGTTGCAGTCTAGTATAACACCCAGGTCTTTTACTGTAGAGGATAAAGTAACAGGACATCCTACTATGTTAAAGTTGTATTGTGAGAGGTTTTGTGGGCGTTTTTTTGAACCGATAAGTAGTACCTCTGTCTTGTCTGGATTTAATAAAAGAAAATTGCGTGTCATCCAATCTTTTATATCTTTAACACACTCTGTCAATTTGGATAATTTAGCGTTTTCATCTGGCCGTGATGAAATATAGATTTGAGTGTCATCAGCATAACAATGGAAACTAATTCCATGTTTCCTTATAATATTTCCAAGTGGCATCATATATATTGAGAATAATAGAGGGCCTAACACAGATCCCTGCGGCACTCCATAGTTTACTGGAGTTATGATCGATTTTTCTCCATTTAAATAGACAAAATGGTAATGGTCAGATAGGTATGATCTGAACCATTTTAATGCTTGTCCTTGAACACCGGTATAATTTTGTAGTCGATCTAAGAGTATTGTGTGATCTATAGCAGGGGTCGTCTATAGGCGGCCCGTGAGCAATATTTTCTGGCCCGCCGGATTATTTTGGAAGTCTATTTTTATTTTACAATAACGGTTTACAAATAGGCCCTGTGTATCATTCGTTACTTATTATTTATCAGGGTATAACACACTGATAAATAATATGTATTACCTGATAAAAAATATTTGCACTAAATGCTGCACAAAACTCTTCCACTACTTGAGAAAAGCCGTAGCCGGGCGGCGATTTCACCGCCGCATACTGTGTGAAACACCCATAAGGAATCATGCGGCGCGGGATTAAATTTTAAAGTATAGGGTAAACGTACCTATTAAGCTCAAGTACCCATTAAGCACACTACCATCTTGGAGCTCAGATTATAAAAAGAAACAGCAATGTATTATCCTATTTGATGTATTAACCAATTGATGTGTTTGTTACTATATACCTCCTGTAATTTTAAACCAATCAGACCATTGCACACTGAGATATGTGTGTCCATGTGTTCACACTGTCTGGCGGCTATTTTCAAAGCTGTCTGAAAACTTTCACCAGAAGAGGAGCCCCTCAGATGTGCATTTTTTATATGTTTAAACATTTATTTTGAAGAAGTACATCTTCTTATTGCAAAATTAAGAGATTAATGTTTAGACTTTTGAATATTATAACCTGGAACCTGGATGTGGGAAATAATTACAGTTAGATCTAAAAGATAGTTTTAGCAACATAGCCCAGATGCTACGAACATAGCTAGCTTACTAGCTGTATAAGATTGTGTGCTACATTAATATATTACTTCACAGGAATTAATGGCTTGTACTTTTAAATCCATAATATTATAATTTTACATTTTATTGATAGTCTGTGGTTTTAAACTGCTGTAATTTTTAAAGAATTCATATTATTGTTAGGTGAGCTTAAAGGGTGCACTACTATGACAATCACACAGCTTCAGTGTGACATCAATTAGAAAAAGCATAATTTCATAGATATTGTCTATAATAGTTGTTCATATTAAAATTGGTATAAACTTAATACATTACCTAGATTATTAATTTAGCTAAATATTTTCCTTTAAATTTTAATTTAATATTTATTAATTAAAAAATGTTTTTGCTCCAATTAAGCACAGTGTGTGCTCCCTTTAAGCTCACCCACATTAAACGTCTATGTAAATACTTAATAATCAGAATTTAAATATTAACTGATGGTTGTCACTATGTTAATCTTCAAAAAAATGATTAATAAACTTATTTTCACAGTCTTAAGATGACAAAAGCTAGACGAAACTATAGTGTATGCCCAAAGATGAAAGAGGCATGTCATACAAAGAAGGAGCCATCAGAAACCTGTCGTATCTGTCCAAGAAGTTTGGAGTAGACAGGAAAGCTCTGACCCAGAGAGTTAAAGGGATACTCCACTTTTTTTGGAAATAGGCTCATTTTACAACTCCCCCAGAGTTAAACAGTTGAGTTTTACCGTTTTCGAATCCATTCAGCCGATCTCCGGGTCTGGCGGTACCACTTTTAGCATAGCTTAGCATAATGAATTGAACCGGACAAGACCATTAGCATCTCTCTCAAAAAAATTACCAAAGAGTTTCGATATTTTTCCTATTTAAAACTTGACTCTTCTGTAGTTACATCGTGTACTAAGACGGACGGAAAATGAAAAGGTGCGATTTTGAGAGTATAGTTCCTAGCCATATCAGCCTAGAAAATTTAAACTTTACATTTTCCGTCGGTCTTATTACACGATGTAACTACAGAAGAGTCGAGTTTTAAATAGGAAAAATATCGAAACTCTTTGGTCATTTTTTTGAGAGAGATGCTAATGGTCTTGTCCGGTTCAATTCATTATGCTAAGCTATGCTAAAAGTGGTACCGCCAGACCCGGAGATCGGCTGAATGGATTCGAAAACGGTAAAACTCAACTGTTTAACTCTGGGGGAGTTGTAAAATGAGCCAATTTCCAAAAAAAGTGGAGTATCCCTTTAAGGAGCACATTGGTTTGTTTTGTTATTTGATTTTTCAATATGGGTTACATAGCTGAACGTGGACTAGTCTAGATGTTGCAATGAGTTTGAATGACACGTCACTATGAATAGGATAGGCTACCTGATCAAATTGAATGCCTTGTTGCTTGATTTTAGTGTTCTGTTTTTTTGTGATTGACTCTGTACCTTCAAATAAAACTTTTTTCAATTATTCCTTAAAAAGGTTGTTTAAAATAAACAAGATTTTTTAATAAAACTTGTTGTGAGCTTATTGGGAACAGGGGTGTGCTTAAAGGGTACAAAATGTACCCATTAAGCACAGCCAGACTTTTTATATTTAATGATGTACATCTTAATTGAAATACTTTTGTCATTTAAAATAAAATGAAATATTATAGTGTGAGAGATTAATATTTTATTTTAAAATAACTTCTTGTACTAAAACCAATATCTTGTGCACTAAAAATGTCTCAATGTAGATTTTGGTGAGCTTAATAGGTACGTTTACCCTAAAGACGGTAGCGGTCGGAACTCTGGTGTACCTATATATACTTTGGACGGAGCGGGTGGTCTGACTGACAATAGCCCACTCCTGACATCTTTTGACAGCGTATCCACACTTAATTCTGACCACGTACACGTAGCTCTGAGGAGCGGTTTGGGACTGAAACCATTGTCAGTCAACAACATTCTTTTTTTGCAAGGATGTTTGAAATAGTTTGGCAGAAAATAGCCTACTTCATTTGTCAGTAGGGCAATATGGTTTTCGCTTATGTTGCTTAGAAATTTGAGTGATAGGCTTTGTCCTATTTAATTTATGTTATTTATATTTCATTAATTTTTTCTGTGACATTTTTTTCTCTGCTGACAGTACAATGTTAAAATAATATTTTATATTGACACGAACACAATTTTTGTATAGCATTTATAATTGTTATAGGCTACTTAATCTCTCTCTTTTCGTTAGAGACATTTGAATGTGAGATTCTGGAAACAAGATCTAAATTTTGCGGACCCGTCAGGTCGGGAAATAAAGCGGGTGAACACAAAGTGTATTTTAAGCGGTTGCTGAATAGAACTTTGTGGGAGCGGGACGAAAAAAACAGTCCCGCGCAGACCTCCTTAAACCTTAGGTGTGTATGTGTGTGTCCCAAATAAATAATGATAAAAAAAAAGGAATAAAGTTCAAAAGTCGGACTGTAATCGAATGAGGCATGATTGCTATTCACACCTTTATTAAAATGGCTGTAATATGTTACCACAATAGTACTTGATCTGTTTAAAATTATTTCATTGATATATGCAATGTAGACGTTAAGAGTATTCATTAAGAGTATTTAATTTGTATCCATAGTTACAATCCAAGTTACTTGCCGACCCCTGATCTATAGTATCGAACACAGCACTAAGATCAAGTAAAACTAGTATTGAGATACAGCCTTGGTCAGAAGCTAATAGTAAATCATTTGTGATTTTAACGAGCGCAGTTTCAGTGCTATGGTGCGGTCTGAATCCAGACTGAAACTTTTCATAGATGTCATTTTCTTGCAAGAAAGAGCCCAGTTGGGCGGATACAACTTTTTCTAGTATTTTAGACATAAAAGGAAGATTTGAAATGGGTCTATAATTTGCTAGATTATGTGGGTCTAATTGTGGTTTCTTAATGAGAGGTTTTATAACTGCCAATTTAAATGTTCTTGGAACATAACCTAAAGATAAAGATGAGTTAATAATATTGAGGAGAGGCTCTTCCACTACAGGTAACACTTCTTTCAGTAGTTTAGTTGGTATAGGATCTAATAAACATGTTGTTGTTTTAGATGAGGTGATAAGTTTATTTAGCTCTTTTTGTTCTATAGTTGTAAAGCACTGTAATTGCTCTTGCGGGGTGATAATTGAGGCTGAATTATAAGGCGCGATTGAGGATTGAACGTTTACAATTGTGGTTCTGATGCTTTCTATTTTCTCAGTGAAGAACTTCATGAAATCATTACTACTAAACTGTAACGGAATATTTTGTTCAGGTGACATCTGTTTATTTGTTAGTCTAGCCACGGTGTTAAATAAAAACCTAGGATTGTTTTGGTTGTTTTCTATTAGTTTGCAGAGATGCTCAGCCCTGGCCGCTTTTAGGGCCTTTTTATAACGACATACTGTCTTTCCATGCGATTCTAAAGACCTCTAAATTAGTTTGTTTCCATTTACGCTTTACGGGTTTCTCTCTCTACGGGTTTCTCTCTCTTTCACGCTCTACGGGTTTCTCCCCTCCTTGAACTGCCACCTTACCATGGTGGAGGGGTTTGAGTACCCGAATGAACCTAGGAGCTATGTTGTCTGGGGCTATATGCCCCTGGTAGGGTCTCCCAAGGCAAACAGGTCCTAGGCGACGGGTCAGACTAAGAGCGGTTCAAAACCCCTTATGATGCCCAAAAAAAGGAGGACCGTGACGTCGCCCGGTATGGCGCAGCCGGGGCCCCACCCTGGAGCCAGGCCCAGGGTTGGGGCTCGTATGCGAGCGCCTGGTGGTCGGGCCTCCCCCCATGGGGTCCGGCCGGGCTCAGCCCGAAGGAGTGACGTGGGGCCACCCTCCCGTGGACCCACCACCTGCAGGAGGGACTGTAAGGGGCCGGTGCTAAGTGGATCGGGCGGCAGTCGAAGGCGGGAGCCTAGACAACCCGATCCCTGGACGCGGAATCTAGCTCTAGGGACATGGAATGTCACCTCTCTGGCGGGGAAGGAGCCTGAGCTTGTGCGTGAGGTTCAGAGATTCCGACTAGAGATAGTTGGGATCACCTCTACGCACGGCTTGGTCTCTGGAACCACACTCCTCGAGAGAGGATGGACTCTTCACCACTCTGGAGTTGCCCATGGTGAGAGGCGGCGGGCTGGTGTGGGTTTGCTTATAGCCCCCCAGCTCAGCCGCCATGTGTTGGAGTTCACCCCGGTGAACGAGAGGGTCGCTTCCCTACGCCTTCGGGTCGGGGATAGGTCTCTCACTGTCGTTTGTGCTTACGGGCCGAACGGCAGTGCAGAGTACCCGGCCTTCTTGGAGTCTCTGGGAGGGGTGCTGGAAAGTGCTCCGACTGGGGACTCCATCGTTTTACTGGGGGACTTCAACGCCCACGTGGGCAGCGACAGTGACACCTGGAGGGGCGTGATTGGGAGGAACGGCCCCCCTGATCTGAACCCGAGTGGTGTTCTGTTATTGGACTTCTGTGCTAGTTACAGCTTGTCCATAACGAACACCATGTTCAAGCATAAGGGTGTCCATCAGTGCACATGGCACCAGGACACCCTAGGCCGGAGGTCGATGATCGACTTTGTGGTCGTTTCATCCGACCTCCGGCCGTATGTCTTGGACACTCGGGCGAAGAGAGGGGCGGAGCTGTCAACTGATCACCACCTGGTGGTGAGTTGGATCCGATGGCGGGGGAGGAAGCTGGACAGACCCGGCAGACCCAAACGTACTGTGAGGGTCTGTTGGGAACGTTTGGCCGAATCTCCTGTCAGAGAGATCTTCAACTCCCACCTCCGGCAGAGCTTCGACCAGATCCCGAGGGAGTCTGGAGATATTGAGTCCGAGTGGACCATGTTCTCCACCTCCATTGTCAACGCGGCCACTCGGAGCTGTGACCGTAAGGTCTCCGGTGCCTGTTGAGGCGGCAATCCCCGAACCCGGTGGTGGACACCGGAAGTAAGGGATGCCGTCAAGCTGAAGAAGGAGTCCTATCGGGCCTGGCTGGCTTGTGGGACTCCTGAGGACGCTGATGGGTACCGACGGGCCAAGCGGACTGCAGCCCGGGTGGTTGTGGAGGCAAAAACTCGGGCCTGGGAGGAGTTCGGTGAGGCCATGGAGAAGGACTATCGGTCGGCCTCGAAGAGATTCTGGCAAACAGTCCGGCACCTCAGGAGGGGGAAGCAGTGCCCTACCAACGCTGTTTACAGTGGAGGTGGGCAGCTGTTGACCTCGACTGGGGATATCACCGGACGGTGGAAGGAATACTTCGAGGATCTCCTCAATCCCGCCGTCACGTCTTCCATTGAGGAAGCAGAGGCTGAGGGCTCGGAGGCGGACTCGTCCATCACCCAAGCTGAAGTCACCGAGGTAGTCAAGAAACTCCTCGGTGGCAAGGCACCGGGGGTAGATGAGATCCGCCCTGAGTACCTCAAGTCTCTGGATGTTGTGGGGCTGTCTTGGCTGACACGCCTCTGCAACATCGCGTGGCGGTTGGGGACAGTACCTTTGGACTGGCAGACCGGGGTGGTGGTCCCTCTTTTCAAGAAGGGGGATCGGAGGGTGTGCTCCAACTATAGGGGGATCACACTTCTCAGCCTCCCTGGGAAAGTCTATGCCAGGGTACTGGAGCGGAGAATCCGGCCGATAGTAGAACCTCGGATTCAGGAGAAACAGTGTGGTTTTCGTCCCGGTCGTGGAACACTGGACCAGCTCTATACCCTCTACAGGGTGCTGGGGGGCTCATGGGAGTTTGCCCAACCAATCTACATGTGCTTTGTGGATTTGGAGAAGGCATTCGACTGTGTCCCTCGCGGCGGCCTGTGGAGGGTGCTCCGGGAGTATGGGGTCCGGGGCCCTTTGCTAAGGGCTATCCGGTCCCTGTACGACCAGAGCAGGAGCTTGGTTCGTATTGCCAGCAGTAAGTCAGACTTGTTCCCGGTGCGTGTTGGACTCCGGCAGGGCTGCCCTTTGTCGCCGGTTCTGTTCATAATTTTTATGGACAGAATTTCTAGGCGCAGCCAGGGGCCGGAGGGGGTCGGGTTTGGGGACCACACGATTTCATCTCTGCCCTTTGCGGATGATGTTGTCGTGTTGGCCTCATCAGACCAGGACCTCCAGCATGCACTGGGACGGTTTGCAGCCGAGTGTGAACGGCTGGGATGAAAATCAGCACCTCCAAGTCCGAGGCCATGGTTCTCAGTCGGAAAAGGGTGGCTTGCTCGCTTCAGATTGGTGGAGAGCTCCTGCCTCAAGTGGAGGAGTTCAAGTATCTTGGGGTCTTGTTCACGAGTGAGGGAAGGATGGAACGGGAGATTGACAGGCGGATCGGTGCAGCTTCTGCAGTAATGCGGTCCCTGTACCGGTCTGTCGTGGTAAAGAAGGAGCTGAGCCGCAAGGCGAAGCTCTCGATTTACCAGTCAATCTACGTTCCTACTCTCACCTATGGTCATGAGCTGTGGGTCATGACCGAAAGGACAAGATCCCCGATACAAGTGGCCGAAATGAGCTTTCTCCGCAGGGTGGCTGGGCGATCCCTTAGAGATAGGGTGAGAAGCTCGGTCACTCGGGAGGAGCTCAGAGTAGAGCCGCTGCTCCTCCACTTCGAGAGGGGTCAGTTGAGGTGGCTCGGGCATCTTTTCCGGATGCCTCCTGGACGCCTTCCCGGGAAGGTGTTCCGGGCATGTCCCACCGGGAGGAGACCCCGGGGAAGACCTAGGACACGCTGGAGAGACTATGTCTCCCGGCTGGCCTGGGAACGCCTCGGTGTCCCCCCGGAAGAGCTGGAGGAAGTGTCTAGGGAGAGGGAAGTCTGGGCATCCCTGCTTAGACTGCTGCCCCCGCGACCCGGCCCCGGATAAGCGGTAGAAGATGGATGGATGGATGGATGGGTTTCTCTCTTTAGAACATGCGTAGAATTGTTGTACCATGGTGCTTTACTTTTCTCTCTGACCTTTTTTAATCTAATGGGTGCAACAATATCCAATTTTCCAGAGAGAATGGTGCTCATGTGCTAGTTAATTCCTCTAGTTCACCTGTTTGTTTGGGTTCACTGAGCAGCTGAGACAGATCAGATAAGCAATTTGAAAAATGATCTATGGTGGATGGAAGGATTGTTCTGCCTGATCGATAACACGGTGCAGCATGATATATTACAGGAGTACTTAATATGCAAGTTACCATGTAATGGTCAGTGACATCATCACTTTGTGGAATGATATCTATATCGGTTGGATTGGTTCCATGTGATATAATTAAATCGAGTGTATGATTAAAACGATGAGTTGGTCCGGTAACGTTTTGCTTGACCCCAAAGGAGTTCAATAAATCTGTAAACGCAGCCCCTAACGCATCATTTAGATTATCTACGTGTATGTTAAAATCTCCAACGATTAATGCTTTATCGACATTGACTAATAGGTCTGAGAGAAAATCTGCAAACTCTTTTAGGAAATCAGCGTAAGGCCCTGGCGGTCTATATACGGTAGCCAAGGCTAGAGATAATAGGGATGTTTTTCTAACATCTGAGAGCGTAACATTTAGTACAAGTACTTCAAACGAAATAAACTTATAACCCGTTTTCTGAGTAACATTGAGAATATCTCTATAGATTGTTGCAACACCGCCGCCACGACAAATCAGACGGGGCTCATATTTATAGGAGTATCCTGATGGAATAGACTCATTTAGACCGAAATAATCATTTGGTTTAGCCAGGTTTCAGTAAGGCAAAGTACATCGAAGCTATTATCTGTGACTATTTCATTTACAATAACTGCCTTAGGTGTGAGTGATCTAATGTTTAGAAGACCTAGCTTTAGAAATTGTTTTTGTTTACTAATAGCAACATTTTCTGTTTTAATAACAATTAGATTTTCCTAGATCCTGCAGTAGATTAATTATTTGATCTCACTAAACGAGGAATAGACACAGTTTCTATGTAATGTTCTACACTAGTATTTATATCAGTTAAATCGGTGCAGCAGACACTATGATTTGGACTTTTGGTTACTAGTCAAAAGGTATTTAACATTTTGGAGATGTTATCCGACAGAAGATCCGCTCCGAATCTGCTTGGGTGTAAGCCATCAGCACGGAAAAGCCTAGGACGCTCCCAAAACAGATTCCAATTATTTACAAAGAGCAGTTTCTGCTCATTGCACCATGACGTTAACCATTCATTTAGGGCGAATAATCTACTAAACTTTTTATGTCCTAGACGGTACGTGGGAAGCGGTCCTGACACAATGATCGTTGTTTCAGGTGATGTGCTGCGTACCGTATCGATCAGATTCCTGAAGTCTTTCTTTAGAACCTCCGTCTGGCGCAGCCTGATGTCGTTCACTCACGCGTGCAGGACCACAGTTCCGACGCGCTCGTCACCGTTCAGAATCTCGGGAATGCGAGCAGCGATTTCAGAAACACGAGCACCAGGAAAGCAGTGATTGTGCACCTTACTTTTACCTAACGTAGCATGTACGTGCCGAACGATGGAATCGCCGATGATCACAGCATCGCGTTCTGTTTCGCGAAGAGGGGAGAAGCGGTTTTGGGTGGATATCTCGAAAACCGGGAGGGTCGGAGAGAGTCTTGGTCTAGACCTGACTCGCGTCTTCCGCTGCGGAACCATCCAGGCTTCGTAGTGGCGTGTTGGAGCCAGAGTGATTGAGACCATGGCTGATCGCGACACCTCGGCGCTCGGGACCGATGCTGAGTAACGCACGGAGTAGACGAGGTCGGAGTCAGCGGGTTAGTAACGTTAATCACTGATTTGTGTGCATCGGCGTGTGATGTTTCAAGAGCTAAACGCCGGTCTCTCAGCTCAGATTGTCTCACTAAAAGGTCGTGGATCTGTTTCTCAACAGTTTCCAGCTCAGACTGCAGTGCGTGCAGCTCAAATGTGTCCTCACCTGCACCAAAAGGTAGACAACTTACATCTGATATATTCGCCATTTTAACAGATGGACAGTAAGTTAGCAACGACGCTACCAGTGATGCTATCAATACTAATACTAATTTATGACTGAAGTCTTGGATATAATCCGTCTTTTTAGTGGTACGGGTGTAGAGTAGACGCATGATAGGTGAAAAAATGTTTGTTTGTAAGTGAGTGTGGAGAAGACGCGTTCAGCCGTGATCCACAGGAGTAACCTATAAGAGTATCCGATGTTGGATCACTAATAGGCTTGAGACGCATCTGCTCAACAGTCCGCGTTGTAACTATGAGGTGAGGAAAAGTAGAAAATGTTCGTTGTAAGTGAGTTTAAAGAGAAAAATCAAGAATTATAAATCAAATCGATGGAGCTCCAAAGACAACAACGCGTTCAGACGCGACGCATGCGCATTCGTCCGAAGAAAATGGAAGAAATGACTCACTGTGTTTTATATCTGGTTTAGGCTCATGCTAGTCATGTTAAATCACGATTCTAACAGAGCTATAGCTGCAGTCAAGGGGCCCATTAAACCGTGCACCGCTGCAAACTATCGCTGTTCTCACAGCAGCTCAAACAGAGTGAGAAATAAATGTTCCCCCACAGCCCCCGCTCACAGGTGGCTGGGAACGTTCTCAAATCAGTCATTAGGCCCGTTACAAGCACGCGCCACTCATGCCGCACACTATCACTGCAGTCAGTGCGCCCGCTATGAAGCGTGTGCCGCCACAGATAGTCACTGCTCAAAATCCCATGACACTTTTCACAGCTCCCTGTCTAACTCAGGTGGCTGGAGATTTTATTACTGTCAACAGGCCCGCTGCACTGCGCGCGCCTCTATAAACAAATGCCGTTCTCAGGGCGACCCACGTAAATCACAAAAAGAGTATGTTTCACAATCACAACACACAGGTTCACGGCCCCCTCCCAGTTGTTACAATGACTTTCCCCCAGCCGAAATACAGAATCTGTTAGCAAAAGGGGCGATAGAGCTAGTCCCCCCCCCCGCTAAAACACTAAAAAAGACGAAAAAAGACGGCGTTCTCAGACCCATACTAGATTTGAGACATTTGAACAAGGCTCTCATGAGACGGTCTTTCAAAATGTTAACTACCAAACATATCCTCTCGCAAGTTCGCCCGGGGGATTGTTTTTTTACGGTGGATCTGAAAGATGCATACTTTCACATTCAGATAAACCCTCGTCACAGGCCATTCTTGAAATTCGCCTTCGAGGGTCAGGCTTATCAATACACCGTTCTACCGTTCTGCCGTTCGGTATATCCCTAGCACCCCGTACATTCACGAAGTGCATGGATGCAGCGCTTTCTCCCCTGAGACATCAGGGAGTGCGCGTGCTAAATTATCTCGACGACTGGCTGGTGCTGGCACAGTCGAGATTCGAGCTACTGTCACACAGGGATTTGATTCTCGGCCAATTGAAATGTCTGGGTCTCAAAATCAATGTAACCAGAGCAAACTGACCCCCAGCCAGTGTGCGGTCTTCTTGGGCACAGTTATCGACTCTATAACGACGACAGCGCGGCTTACACGATAGCGTGCGCTCTCTGTGCGAACGCTAGCAGCCTCATTCAAGGCGGGCGAGCGCGCGCCCCTAAAGAAGTTTCAGAAACTTCTCTGTCTCATGGCAGCAGCATCGTCAGTACTCCATATGGGATTACTGCGCATGCGCCCGCTGCAGCACTGGCTCAATCGCCGCGTGCCAACCCATGCATGGCAGTAAGGCAGTCTGCGCATCATGGTGAATCACGGTTGTTACGGACTCTGATTCCCTGGCGGGCTCAGGACTGGTACCACGAGGGTGTGACCATGGGAGTAGTTTCTAGGAGGAAAGTGTTTTTTACAGACGCATCCAACCTAGGTTGGGGAGCGCTGCACAAGGGCAAGCCTGCCTCCGGCCTCTGGTCGAGCACGGAGCAGAGCTTACATATCAACTGTCTGGAAATGAAAGCAGTTTGTTTGGCCCTCAAAGCATTTCTGTCAAACCTCAAAGATCACCACCTCTTAGTCCGCACGGACAACACGTCAGTGGTGGCCTACATAAATCGCCAGGGCGGCATCAAGTCGGGCAACCTGTACGCCATAGCGAGAGACCTCCTCTTGTGGGCACTGACCAATCTGAGTTCTCTGAGGGCAGCGCATATCCGTGGCATTCAGAATATGGTTGCGGATATGCTCTCACGGGGCAACACTCCCCTAGGCGAGTGGTCCCTGAACTCACAGACAGTCAGTCTGATATGGAGTGTGTTCGGCGAGGCCGAAGTCGACCTTTTCGCCTCGAGAACCAACACCCACTGCGCAGAGTTCTTCTCGAAGAACAGGGACGCGCTGGCCCATCTCTGGCCCAGCCGCCCCCTTTATGCGTTTCCCCCCATTTCAATGATCCCCCAGGTCATCAAACGGGTCAGGGAGAGCGGATGCCCAGTCCTCCTAGTGGCCCCCTCTGGGAATCCAGGCTGTGGTTTCCAGAGCTGGTTCAGTTATCGGACAGAGTCCCCTGGTCTGTTCATGCTGAGGAAAGACCTCCTCACACAGGCCAACGGGACGATATGGTATCTGCGACTCGACTTATGGGCTCTCCATGTCTGGCCCCTAAACGGGTACCCAGGGACCTTCCTGAGAAGGTCTTAAACACTATCACTGAGGATAGGGCCCCGTCTACCAGGCACCTTTATGCTCTAAAGTGGTCAGGGTTTTCCAGCTGGTGCTCGAAAAAACTCTTTGATCCAGGGTCATGTGAGGTATCTGTGATACTCTCCTTCCTACAGGAGCTGGTGGACGCGGGCCGTTCCCTGTCCACACTCAAAGTGTATGTGGCAGCCATTGCAGCTCATCATGCTCCGGTGGCTGGCCAATCACTAGGAAGAAACAACCTGGTGGTATGGTTTCTAAAAGGAGCTAGGAGGTTGAACCCCTCCAGATCTCCATCCGTGCCATCTTGTGACCTCTCCACGGTCCTTGGGGCCCTGAAAAGTCCACCTTTTGAACCACTCCAGTCGGTTGATCTTAAACCTTTCTCGCTAAAGACGGCTCTCCTGCTGGCACTGGCATCTACCAAGCGAGTGGGAGATCTGCAGGCCCTCTCCGTGAGCCCTTCATGTTTGGAGTTTGGGTTGGATGACTCCAGGGTCATCCTCAAACCCAGACATACTCAAAGTGCTCTCAACGCCGTTTAGAGCACAGGTTATCACATTATTAGCCCTTCCCCCTTCTGCTGAGGATGGGGAAGCTAATCTACTCTGCCCTGTCAGAGCACAGAGAATCTATCTGGAGCATTCTGCGTCTTTTAGACAATCAGAACAGCTCTTTGTCTGCTTTGGTGACCGATCTAAGAGTTATCCAGTCACTAAGCAAAGACTGTCTAGATGGATAGTGGATGCCATATCTATGGCATATACCTCAGTGGGTCAGGTTTGCCCTATAGGTATCAAGGCTCATTCGACTAGAGGTATGGCCTCGTCTTGGGCTTGGTCCTCTGGTTTTCCCATTCAGGATATTTGTGAGACGGCCGGCTGGTCCTCGCCTTCCACATTTATGAAGTTTTATAATGTGGAGGTACCTTCCCTGCAGGCGAAGGTATTTTCGGTATGATTAAGGCTCGACAGTGTCTGGTCTTGTCTACAAATTATGTCACTGTGCAAATCACCGCCTTTGGCCGGTTATATTTCTATACATTTTATTATAAAACCCGCCTTTGGCCGGTTATATTTTCCCTATACTGATAGACCCGACAGTGTCTGGTCCTATTAGTACATTATGTTGGTTAAGTTACTGAAATATATATAGTCGTTTAAACTGCTAAAATGGCGTTTTTCAGGGACTAATATGGGCTAAGGTGTGATGTGAAGCTCTGATGTGTAATGGCGTGATGCTAGCTCATTGGCACACACGTCAGAGGCGCCCGCGCCATTGGATGTGCAGTTGCCGCAGCACAGCCAATGAGTGAGCCAGACACTCACTGTGCTAGCTGTGCAGCTGCAAAATGCGTTTTACATTATAGGCTTCAGTAAATCGAAAAGGAGTTTTCGGTGGCGTGGCCAGAGACATTTTGGGTGCTGCGGCATATTAAATATATTATAAATAGTTTTTCCGCATGAGAAATACAATGTGTGGCGAGAGGGCGTGACAAAAGACCGAAATGAGTGACTGTCACTTGACACTTGAGAGCCCTGACTGCACTGTAGCAGCTACTGTTACACTGTTTAACTTGCAAGCTAGCTAGCCTGCTAAAAACACCAAGCTTACATTAGCTACTGCTACTATTCCCCACCAATTCACAAGCACAAGAGAAAAAGTATTTTGTACTTACATTTAATACCCCTGGAACTCAATGGAAGTTGATTGAAGATGGCATAGTTGGTAGTGTTGTTATAACCAGTCAACTGAACCAACAATCTTTTCACAAAACTGACAAAACCTTGTCAAACTGTCAAAATCCATCAACATTCCGTGCATGATCTACTTTCTGACATTCTAACTGAAAGTGGGTGAATATCAAAATACATGATAGAAACATTTTGTTAAACCACTTACAAGTGTTATGTTGACAACACTATTGAAACAATTACTTTTTATTACAACTGTACATGAATAAATAGGCCTTTTGGCCCTGGACTAATAGGGTATTCTATTTGTCCATTCTATTGGCTCTATTCTATTTTGAAGAATTGTACTGGCTGCACAAGTCTAATTTAAGGCTCTCACAATTAAATAGTATATTATACATTTTCTGAGTCATCAGAGTGCCTTGAGTATTGAAGTTGTTGAGTTTTGTGTCCGTGGTGTTCTTTCATGCCCCAGGGATAAAAGAAAGCATACAGTTTAGGCGGAAATTGTGAAAAAATGTGTGTTATTTCTGGTTTAAAGAAGTCATGTGACCTCTGTTTTTGTCAGACAGATTCAGTACTGGGCTTAAATGAAAGCCTAAAAGGTCCCCTTTCCAACGATACCAAGCACCATATTATAGAATATTGACAATATCCCTAGCATGAGCCTAAACCAGATATACACCAGATTTCAAAAACAGAATTTATCTTTAGGGGGTTAGTAACTTCATGAGCTGAAAAAAGTGATTTTCGCTACCAACCCTGCACTGCTATCGTGATTTATCTAGTACTAGGGGTGTATAACTTGCCAAAAATCACTTGAGACTTTGTCCCCCCAGATGATACTGATGGACCAAATTTGGGGCCCTGGCTCATGGACTAATCCTGTTCTCCGTTACAAGATTTCTAGCACAGGCTGTCAGGTTTAGATTTTTTATCTGTTGGTATTTGATCGAATCCGTGATGCCATTGACCATAGAACCCATCCCGTTTGAAGTTCCAGTAGTGTCAGTTAATTTTCAAATGTTCTATGGTCAGATAAAACAAAAACATTAGCTTTTTTGGCATCAAACACTTAGGATGGGTTTGGTGCTGTTGTAAAGTTTTTCTTTCTTCAAAGCAGAGACCAGTGAGACAGTCGGGATCGCGTTCAACTGAAGTTATTCTTTATTGAGAACTCCTCTGTACGCGGCTGTAGAAACTTCCAACATGATCTGATCTAACATAACTTTACATGTTATCTTATAGGCATTTTAGGAGGAGGGGCTTTTTGAA
This sequence comes from Scardinius erythrophthalmus, assembly GCF_964197995.2. Classification (NCBI taxonomy): domain Eukaryota; kingdom Metazoa; phylum Chordata; class Actinopteri; order Cypriniformes; family Leuciscidae; genus Scardinius; species Scardinius erythrophthalmus. Next base: position 95,640 of record NC_138232.1, read on the forward strand.
GGTGGAGACAAATACAAACAAAGCATGTAAATGAGGTATACAGGTTAAGGTAACCTGCCCCAGACCCCAGCGTGTTTACCAGTATCAATTTAATCAGCATACCTATTCAAATGCTGATACTGGCCAGGAAACTCTGGTTCCACGGGCCATCCCAGAGCCATTTAAGACAAAGGGTGCGTCTTGGAGCTACTGGCTAGAGCCATTAAAGACTCATTTAAAACACAATAGAGAAAACAGGTCTGGTAGGAATAGGAGACTCTTGCTAGAGACTCAATAATCACTTTCTCAGTTTATATACTATCTAAATTAAAACCTCAAATGCTAAAATCAGTATTCTTCACCGTGACGTTATGTAAGGAAACATATCTGAAATAGATTCTTAAATTTGGATCCCTTCAGTCCCCTCTTTGAGAGTTCTTACAAACTCTCACAAAAATACAAATTTAGACACATAAAGTTCATTCTTGTAACTGGTGTAAGTTACAGGCACATATAACTTGCTCTGTGTTGTTCATCTGCGGGGGCCAATCCAGGGTGAAGACACTACCTCATAGGCCTTTCCTCATTTAGTCCATCCTTACCTCACTGGTCCATAGGTGTCAAATCAATTAAGAAATAGGGAAAGAATGAAACGACAACAGTACACTCTGAAAACGATAGAACCATTGTGTTTAAACTGCTACAACCGTAGTGTTTTGAAGAAATACTGCTCTCTGTTTTTCTGTTTTCTGTCTTACAGTGTGCAGATAAAACTTGATGGCTTTTTCAAGATCCATATGCAGCGACCGTCTCATCTGCGTATGAAGCCCCAACCTCAAGAAGACAACCAGACCCACTGCTGAACGAACTATCACAAAAGAAAATGAAAAATACACAACGCAGAAAATTCACGGACCCTAAATTGCATGTTTGTTTCTGTGTCAGCATGCAATTACAGATGAACAACACAGAGCAAGTTATATGTGCCTGTAACTTACACCAGTTACAAGAATGAACTTTATGTGTCTAAATTTGTATTTTTGTGAGAGTTTGTAAGAACTCTCAAAGAGGGGACTGAAGGGATCCAAATTTAAGAATCTATTTCAGATATGTTTCCTTACATAACATCACGGTGAAGAATACTGATTTTAGCATTTGAGGTTTTAATTTAGATAGTATATAAACTGAGAAAGTGATTATTGAGTCTCTAGCAAGAGTCTCCTATTCCTACCAGACCTGTTTTCTCTATTGTGTTTTAAATGAGTCTTTAATGGCTCTAGCCAGTAGCTCCAAGACGCACCCTTTGTCTTAAATGGCTCTGGGATGGCCCGTGGAACCAGAGTTTCCTGGCCAGTATCAGCATTTGAATAGGTATGCTGATTAAATTGATACTGGTAAACACGCTGGGGTCTGGGGCAGGTTACCTTAACCTGTATACCTCATTTACATGCTTTGTTTGTATTTGTCTCCACCTTCAAAAAGTCCCTCCTCCTAAAATGCCTATAAGATAACATGTAAAGTTATGTTAGATCAGATCATGTTGGAAGTTTCTACAGCCGCGTACGGAGGAGTTCTCAATAAAGAATAACTTCCGTTGAACGCGATCCCGACTGTCTCCTGGTCTCTGCTTTGAAGAAAGAAAAACTTTACAACAGTGCACACAGGGATAAAAAATACCCCATGTGTAAAATGAAATACTCTGCTGTATCTTTAATGCTGTGGGCCTAATTTTCTGCCAGAGGTCCTGGACATCTTGTTCAGATACATGGCATCACGGATTCGATCAAATACCAACAGATAAAACTTTTAAACCTGACAGCTTGTGCTAGAAATCTTATAACGGAGAACAGGATGGAGAGATTCTGTATGGAGGAATGGTCTCTGATCTCTTGTCAGGTTTTCTCCAAACTCATCAGGCATTTTAGGAGAAAACTCAGAGCTGTTATCTTGGAAAAAAGAGGTTGCAAAAAGTATTTAATAAAAGGGGGCAAACAGTTGTTCCCAACGTGTTTTGGAGAAAAACATTTATTTCATAATGTGATTTTCCCCCCACTTTCAATTATTTTACTTCAATGAAAGGTTAGATTTTTGCACATTTTTTAAATAAAATATCAAAAGGATTAAAAATGCAGATTTATTTTTTACAGCCATATTTGATCATATTTACCAAGGGAGCAAACACTTTTTCACACCACTGTATAATAACTATTTAGCATTAAGAGTACAAACTGTGACACGAGTTAAAGAGCTGATTGATCAAGTCTGACTGTGAAAACACATTCAGTGAGTCATAAGTGTATCTGCACTCATAGACTGTCATTATTAATCTCCATCAATCCGCACTGATTAAAGGGTTCAAAATCCATATTACATCGTCCCAACACTTATTTGTATACAATGTAAGGCAAAGACATACAAATTAATTTATATCTATAGAATACATGATTGCAACATCTGTGTGAAAGCAAAAAGTGAACAAAAGGTATTAAATTAGACCTCTAGACGTGTTATATAACTTGTGCTCAGAGCTTCAAAAAGAGAAGTGAAATCCTGTTACCATGGAAACCACAGCCCAACTGCTGCAAAACTGAGACTGAACATCAGCGTCTGAAGACAAGAGCATATCATGGAGAATGAAGAATATTACTTGATTATAACATGAATGATTCAGTTACTGAATAATCAGAGACACATCAAAGAGACTCTCCACTCTTGATCTGCAGGATCCAGAAGCTGAGGAACTTTAAATATCTATAAAAATCTCTGAGATCTTGTCCTCTATGCACACAGACAAGTCCAGTGTGTTTCAGTGTGTCTCAGTGTGTTTCAGTGTGTTTCAGTGTGTCTCAGTGTGTTTCAGTGTGTCTCAGTGTGCCTCAGTGTGTCTCAGTGTCTCAGTGTGTTTCAGTGTGTCTCAGTGTGTCTCAGTGTCTCAGTGTGTCTCAGTGTTTAAGTGTGTCTCAGTGTGTCTCAGTGTGTTTCAGTGTCTCAGTGTGTTTCAGTGTGTCTCAGTGTGTCTCAGTGTGTCTCAGTGTGTTTCAGTGTGTCTCAGTGTGTCTCAGTGTGCCTCAGTGTGTTTCAGTGTGTCTCAGTGTGTCTCAGTGTCTCAGTGTGTTTCAGTGTGTCTCAGTGTCTCAGTGTGTTTCAGTGTGTCTCAGTGTGTCTCAGTGTGCCTCAGTGTGTTTCAGTGTGTCTCAGTGTGTCTCAGTGTCTCAGTGTGTTTCAGTGTGTCTCAGTGTCTCAGTGTGTTTCAGTGTGTCTCAGTGTCTCAGTGTGTTTCAGTGTGTTTCAGTGTGTCTCAGTGTGTTTCAGTGTGTTTCAGTGTGTCTCAGTGTGTCTCAGTGTCTCAGTGTCTCAGTGTGTCTCAGTGTGTTTCAGTGTGTCTCAGTGTGTCTCAGTGTGTCTCAGTGTGTTTCAGTGTGTCTCAGTGTGTCTCAGTGTGTTTCAGTGTGTTTCAGTGTGTTTCAGTGTGTCTCAGTGTCTCAGTGTCTCAGTGTGTTTCAGTGTGTCTCAGTGTGTCTCAGTGTGTCTCAGTGTCTCAGTGTGTTTCAGTGTGTTTCAGTGTGTCTCAGTGTGTCTCAGTGTCTTTCAGTGTGTTTCAGTGTGTCTCAGTGTGTTTCAGTGTGTTTCAGTGTGTTTCAGTGTGTTTCAGTGTGTCTCAGTGTCTCAGTGTGTTTCAGTGTGTCTCAGTGTGTCTCAGTGTCTCAGTGTGTTTCAGTGTGTTTCAGTGTGTCTCAGTGTGTTTCAGTGTGTTTCAGTGTGTCTCAGTGTGTCTCAGTGTGTCTCAGTGTCTCAGTGTGTTTCAGTGTGTCTCAGTGTGTCTCAGTGTGTTTCAGTGTGTTTCAGTGTGTCTCAGTGTGTCTCAGTGTGTTTCAGTGTGTTTCAGTGTGTCTCAGTGTGTTTCAGTGTGTCTCAGTGTCTCAGTGTGTTTCAGTGTCTCAGTGTGTTTCAGTGTGTCTCAGTGTGTCTCAGTGTGTCTCAGTGTCTCAGTGTGTTTCAGTGTGTCTCAGTGTGTTTCAGTGTGTCTCAGTGTGTCTCAGTGTGTTTCAGTGTGTCTCAGTGTCTCAGTGTGTTTCAGTGTGTCTCAGTGTGTCTCAGTGTGTTTCAGTGTGTTTCAGTGTGTCTCAGTGTGTTTCAGTGTGTCTCAGTGTGTCTCAGTGTGTTTCAGTGTCTCAGTGTGTTTCAGTGTGTCTCAGTGTGTTTCAGTGTGTCTCAGTGTGTTTCAGTGTTTCAGTGTGTCTCAGTGTGTTTCAGTGTGTTTGTGTGTCTCAGTGTGTTTCAGTGTGTCTCAGTGTGTTTCAGTGTGTTTCAGTGTGTCTCAGTGTGTTTCAGTGTTTCAGTGTGTCTCAGTGTTTCAGTGTGTCTCAGTGTGTCTCAGTGTGCCTCAGTGTGTCTAAGTGTGTTTCAGTGTGTCTCAGTGTTTCAGTGTGTCTCAGTGTTTCTCACAGTGTATTTCAGTGTCTCAGTGTGTCTCAGTGTTTCAGTGTGTCTCAGTGTGCCTCAGTGTATTTCAGTGTCTCAGTGTGTCTCAGTGTGTTTCAGTGTTTCAGTGTGCCTCAGTGTGTTTCAGTGTGCCTCAGTGTGTTTCAGTGTCTCAGTGTGTCTCAGCGTGTCTCAGTGTGTTTCAGTGTGCCTCAGTGTGTCTCAGTGTGTTTCAGTGTGTCTCAGTGTGTCTCAGTGTGTCTCAGTGTCTCAGTGTGTTTCAGTGTCTCAGTGTGTTTCAGTGTGTCTCAGTGTGTTTCAGTGTGTCTCAGTGTGTTTCAGAGTGTTTCAGTGTGTCTCAGTGTGTTTCAGTGTGTTTCAGTGTGTTTGTGTGTCTCAGTGTGTCTCAGTGTGTTTCAGTGTGTCTCAGTGTGTTTCAGTGTGTTTGTGTGTCTCAGTGTGTCTCAGTGTGTTTCAGTGTGTTTGTGTGTCTCAGTGTGTCTCAGTGTGTTTCAGTGTGTCTCAGTGTCTCAGTGTGTTTCAGTGTGTCTCAGTGTGTTTCAGTGTGTCTCAGTGTCTCAGTGTGTTTCAGTGTGTTTCAGTGTGTCTCAGTGTGTTTCAGTGTGTTTCAGTGTGTCTCAGTGTGTCTCAGTGTCTCAGTGTCTCAGTGTGTCTCAGTGTGTTTCAGTGTGTCTCAGTGTGTCTCAGTGTGTCTCAGTGTGTTTCAGTGTGTCTCAGTGTGTCTCAGTGTGTTTCAGTGTGTTTCAGTGTGTTTCAGTGTGTCTCAGTGTCTCAGTGTCTCAGTGTGTTTCAGTGTGTCTCAGTGTGTCTCAGTGTGTCTCAGTGTCTCAGTGTGTTTCAGTGTGTTTCAGTGTGTCTCAGTGTGTCTCAGTGTCTTTCAGTGTGTTTCAGTGTGTCTCAGTGTGTTTCAGTGTGTTTCAGTGTGTTTCAGTGTGTTTCAGTGTGTCTCAGTGTCTCAGTGTGTTTCAGTGTGTCTCAGTGTGTCTCAGTGTCTCAGTGTGTTTCAGTGTGTTTCAGTGTGTCTCAGTGTGTTTCAGTGTGTTTCAGTGTGTCTCAGTGTGTCTCAGTGTGTCTCAGTGTCTCAGTGTGTTTCAGTGTGTCTCAGTGTGTCTCAGTGTGTTTCAGTGTGTTTCAGTGTGTCTCAGTGTGTCTCAGTGTGTTTCAGTGTGTTTCAGTGTGTCTCAGTGTGTTTCAGTGTGTCTCAGTGTCTCAGTGTGTTTCAGTGTCTCAGTGTGTTTCAGTGTGTCTCAGTGTGTCTCAGTGTGTCTCAGTGTCTCAGTGTGTTTCAGTGTGTCTCAGTGTGTTTCAGTGTGTCTCAGTGTGTCTCAGTGTGTTTCAGTGTGTCTCAGTGTCTCAGTGTGTTTCAGTGTGTCTCAGTGTGTCTCAGTGTGTTTCAGTGTGTTTCAGTGTGTCTCAGTGTGTTTCAGTGTGTCTCAGTGTGTCTCAGTGTGTTTCAGTGTCTCAGTGTGTTTCAGTGTGTCTCAGTGTGTTTCAGTGTGTCTCAGTGTGTTTCAGTGTTTCAGTGTGTCTCAGTGTGTTTCAGTGTGTTTGTGTGTCTCAGTGTGTTTCAGTGTGTCTCAGTGTGTTTCAGTGTGTTTCAGTGTGTCTCAGTGTGTTTCAGTGTTTCAGTGTGTCTCAGTGTTTCAGTGTGTCTCAGTGTGTCTCAGTGTGCCTCAGTGTGTCTAAGTGTGTTTCAGTGTGTCTCAGTGTTTCAGTGTGTCTCAGTGTTTCTCACAGTGTATTTCAGTGTCTCAGTGTGTCTCAGTGTTTCAGTGTGTCTCAGTGTGCCTCAGTGTATTTCAGTGTCTCAGTGTGTCTCAGTGTGTTTCAGTGTTTCAGTGTGCCTCAGTGTGTTTCAGTGTGCCTCAGTGTGTTTCAGTGTCTCAGTGTGTCTCAGCGTGTCTCAGTGTGTTTCAGTGTGCCTCAGTGTGTCTCAGTGTGTTTCAGTGTGTCTCAGTGTGTCTCAGTGTGTCTCAGTGTCTCAGTGTGTTTCAGTGTCTCAGTGTGTTTCAGTGTGTCTCAGTGTGTTTCAGTGTGTCTCAGTGTGTTTCAGAGTGTTTCAGTGTGTCTCAGTGTGTTTCAGTGTGTTTCAGTGTGTTTGTGTGTCTCAGTGTGTCTCAGTGTGTTTCAGTGTGTCTCAGTGTGTTTCAGTGTGTTTGTGTGTCTCAGTGTGTCTCAGTGTGTTTCAGTGTGTTTGTGTGTCTCAGTGTGTCTCAGTGTGTTTCAGTGTGTCTCAGTGTCTCAGTGTGTTTCAGTGTGTCTCAGTGTGTTTCAGTGTGTCTCAGTGTCTCAGTGTGTTTCAGTGTCTCAGTGTGTTTCAGTGTGTCTCAATGTGTTTCATTGTGTCTCAGTGTGTTTCAGAGTGTTTTAGTGTGTCTCAGTGTGTTTCAGTGTGTTTCAGTGTGTCTCAGTGTGTTTCAGTGTGCCTCAGTGTGTCTCAGTGTGTTTCAGTGTGTCTCAGTGTCTCAGTGTGTTTCAGTGTGTCTCAGTGTGTCTCAGTGTCTCAGTGTGTTTCAGTGTCTCAGTGTGTTTCAGTGTGTCTCAGTGTGTCTTAGTGTCTCAGTGTGTTTCAGTGTGTTTCAGTGTGTCTCAGTGTGTCTCAGTGTGTTTCAGTGTGTCTCAGTGTGTTTCAGTATGTCTCAGTGTGTTTCAGTGTGTTTCAGTGTGTTTCAGTGTGTCTCAGTGTGTCTCAGTGTGTTTCAGTGTGTCTCAGTGTGCCTCAGTGTGTCTCAGTGTGTCTCAGTGTGTTTCAGTGTGTTTCAGTGTCTCAGTGTGTTTCAGTGTGTCTCAGAGTTTCAGTGTGTCTCAGTGTCTCAGTGTGTTTCAGTGTGTCTCAGTGTGTCTCAGTGTGTCTCAGTGTGTCTCAGTGTCTCAGTGTGTCTCAGTGTGTCTCAGTGTGTTTCAGTGTGTCTCAGTGTGTCTCAGTGTTTCAGTGTGTCTCAGTGTGTTTCAGTGTGTTTCAGTGTGTCTCAGTGTGTTTTAGTGTCTCAGTGAATTTCAGTGTGTCTCAGTGTGTCTCAGAGTTTCAGTGTCTCAGTGTGTCTCAGTGTGTCTCAGTGTGTTTCAGTGTGTCTCAGTGTGTCTCAGTGTGTCTCATAGTTTCAGTGTCTCAGTGTGTCTCAGTGTGTTTCAGTGTGTCTCAATGTTTCAGTGTGTTTCAGTGCGTCTCAGTGCGTCTCAGTGTGTCTCAGTGTGTCTTCAGTGTCTCAGTGTGTCTCAGTGTGTTTCAGTGTGTCTCAGTGTGTCTCAGTGTGTCTCAGTGTGTTTCAGTGTGTCTCAGTGTGTCTCAGTGTGTTTCAGTGTGTCTTCAGTGTCTCAGTGTGTCTCAGTGTGTTTCAGTGTGTCTCAGTGTGTCTCAGTGTGTTTCAGTGTGTTTCAGTGTGTCTCAGTGTGTCTCAGTGTGTCTCAGTGTGTTTCAGTGTGTCTCAGTGTGTCTCAGTGTGTCTCAGTGTGTCTCAGTGTGTCTCAGTGTTTCAGTGTGTCTCAGTGTGTCTCAGTGTGTCTCAGTGTGTTCAGTGTGTCTCAGTGTCTCAGTGTGTCTCAGTGTGTCTCAGTGTGTTTCAGTGTGTCTCAGTGTGTCTCAGTGTGTTCAGTGTGTCTCAGTGTTTCAGTGTGTCTCAGTGTGTCTCAGTGTGTTTCAGTGTGTCTCAGTGTGTCTCAGTGTGTTCAGTGTGTCTCAGTGTCTCAGTGTGTCTCAGTGTTTCAGTGTGTCTCAGTGTCTCAGTGTGTCTAAGTGTGTTTCAGTGTTCAGTGTTTCAGTGTGTCTCAGTGTCTCAGTGTGTCTCAGTGTGTCTAAGTGTGTTTCAGTGTTTCAGTGTGTCTCAGTGTCTCAGTGTTTCTCAGTGTGTTCAGTGTTTCAGTGTGTCTCAGTGTCTCAGTGTGTCTCAGTGTGTCTAAGTGTGTCTCAGTGTGTCTCAGTGTGTCTCAGTGTGTCTTCAGTGTCTCAGTGTGTCTCAGTGTGTCTCAGTGTGTCTCAGTGTGTCTCAGTGTGTCTCAGTGTGTTTCAGTGTTTCAGTGTTTCAGTGTGTTTCAGTGTGTCTCAGTGTGTCTCAGTGTGTCTCAGTGTGTTTCAGTGTGTCTCAGTGTGTCTCAGTGTTTCAGTGTGTTTCAGTGTGTCTCAGTGTGTCTCAGTGTGTCTCAGTGTTTCAGTGTGTTTCAGTGTGTCTCAGTGTGTTTCAGTGTTTCAGTGTGTCTCAGTGTCTCAGTGTGTCTCAGTGTCTCAGTGTGTCTCAGTGTGTCTAAGTGTGTTTCAGTGTGTCTCAGTGTTTCAGTGTGTCTCAGTGTTTCTCACAGTGTATTTCAGTGTGTCTCAGTGTGCCTCAGTGTATTTCAGTGTGTCTCAGTGTGTCTCAGTGTTTCAGTGTGTTTCAGTGTGTCTCAGTGTGTTTCAGTGTGTCTCAGTGTTTCAGTGTGTCTCAGTGTGTCTCAGTGTGTCTCAGTGTGTCTAAGTGTGTTTCAGTGTGTCTCAGTGTTTCAGTGTGTCTCAGTGTTTCTCACAGTGTATTTCAGTGTGTCTCAGTGTGTCTCAGTGTTTCAGTGTGTCTCAGTGTGCCTCAGTGTATTTCAGTGTCTCAGTATGTCTCAGTGTGTTTCAGTGTTTCAGTGTCTCAGTGTGTTTCAGTGTTTCAGTGTTTCAGTGTCTCAGTGTGCCTCAGTGTATTTCAGTGTGTCTCAGTGTATTTCAGTGTGTCTCAGTGTGTTTCAGTGTTTCAGTGTCTCGGTGTGTCTCAGTGTTTAAGTGTGTCTCAGTGTGTCTCAGTGTGCCTCAGTGTATTTCAGTGTGTCTCAGTGTGTCTCAGTGTTTCAGTGTGTTTCAGTGTGTCTCAGTGTGTTTCAGTGTTTCAGTGTGTCTCAGTGTGTCTCAGTGTGCCTCAGTGTGTTTCAGTGTGTCTCAGTGTCTCAGTGTGTTTCAGTGTGTTTCAGTGTGTCTCAGTGTGTTTCAGTGTGTCTCAGTGTGTTTCAGTGTGTCTCAGTGTGTTTCAGTGTGTTTCAGTGTGTCTCAGTGTGTTTCAGTGTGTCTCAGTGTGTTTCAGTGTGTTTCAGTGTGTCTCAGTGTGTTTCAGTGTTTCAGTGTGTCTCAGTGTTTCAGTGTGTCTCAGTGTGTCTCAGTGTGTCTCAGTGTGTCTAAGTGTGTTTCAGTGTGTCTCAGTGTTTCAGTGTGTCTCAGTGTTTCTCACAGTGTATTTCAGTGTGTCTCAGTGTGTCTCAGTGTGTCTCAGTGTTTCAGTGTGTCTCAGTGTGCCTCAGTGTATTTCAGTGTCTCAGTGTGTCTCAGTGTGTTTCAGTGTTTCAGTGTGCCTCCGTGTGTTTCAGTGTCTCAGTGTGTCTCAGCGTGTCTCAGTGTGTTTCAGTGTGCCTCAGTGTGTCTCAGTGTGTCTCAGTGTGCCTCAGTGTATTTCAGTGTGTCTCAGTGTGTTTCAGTGTGTCTCAGTGTGTCTCAGTGTGTCTCAGTGTTTCAGTGTGTCTCAGTGTTTCAGTGTGTCTCAGTGTGTCTCAGTGTATTTCAGAGTGTCTCAGTGTTTCAGTGTGTCTCAGTGTGTCTCAGTGTATTTCAGAGTGTCTCAGTGTTTCAGTGTGTCTCAAGTCAAGTCAAGTCATCTTCATTTATATAGTGCTTTAAACAATGTAGATTGTTTCAAAGCAGCTTTACAGAGATAAGCGTATAATTTAAGGCAACAGAGATTGTTTTGCTTTATAGCAGAGTTAAGTTATTTCCATCTAAAGTTATTTTTAATTGATTTGCTTCTGTCACAATGATCATTTGTTATCAAATTAGGGGCCGCTAAGACGACACCATTCTCTCTACACAGACTTTAAACGCGAACCTGTGAGAAACGCTGATGGCGTTCACATGCGCATTTAGAATGGGTTCTATAGTTATGTGCGTTTGAATATACGCAGGTTTGGAATTCCCTACAAGCCAAGCCTAAACAAAATACTTGTCTTTCCTTATAAATTTTGATAAGGAATTATATTTTATTTGTTGCTTTGGGGTAGGACCGCGAGACGAATTTTCCCGACAACGCTTTATCTGTAGAGTGGTAAAGGGATCCTCCATAGGGAGAGACTAGTTGGCACTTCAGCACTGCATTGTCATCGGTTCAGGCGAAGGTCCTTCGTCAGATCTGGATACGGCCTGGATCCGGCAGGCTGCAGGAAAACCTCGGGATAAACACAGACACTAAAATTAGCGTAGATGCCATTCTTCTCATGATGTAACGAGTACATCAGGATTTTTGGGAAGTGTTCCCGGTTCCGGCTGACCTACTATATGCAGCCTAACATTAAATTATAGAAGTCTATAATGTATTATGTGAATGCTAGGTCAAAGAGATGTGTCTTTAATCTGGCTTTGAACTGACAGAGTGTGTCTGCTTCCCGGACAATGGTAGGAAGACTGTTCCAGAGTTTTGGTGCTAAATAGGAAAAGGATCTACCGCCAGCAGTCGATTTTGATATTCTAGGTATTACCAACTGGCCGGAATTTTGAGATCGTAATAGACGTGAAGGACTATAATGCGTTAAGAGCTCGCTCAAGCACTGCGGAGCTAAACCATTCAGTGCTTTGTAAGTAATCAGCAATATTTTAAAATTGATGCGATGTTTAATAGGGAGCCAATGCAGTTTTGACAGAACTGGGCTAATATGGTCATACTTCCTGATTCTGGTAAGAACTCGAGCTGCTGCGTTTTGAACCAGCTGTAGTTTGTTTATTAAGCGTGCAGGGCAACCACCCAGTAGAGCATTACAATAATCTAGCCTTGAGGTCATGAACGCATGAACCAATTGTTCCGCATTTGTCAATGAGAGCATATGACGTAATTTAGATATATTTTTAAGATGGAAAAATGCAGTTTTACAGATACTAGACAGGTGACTTTCAAATGAAAGATTGGTATCAAAGAGCACACCCAGGTTCCTAACCGACGACGAAGACTTAACAGAGCAGCCATCGAGTGTTAGACAGTATTCTAGATTATTACGTGAGGAAGTTTTTTGTCCAATAATTAGAAACTCTGTTTTTTCAGAATTTAGAAGTAGGTAATTACAAGTCATCCAATTTTTTATATCCGCTATGCATTCCGTTAATTTTGTGAATTGATAAGTTTCGTTAGGTTTTGAAGAAATATAGAGCTGAGTATCATCGGCATAACAGTGAAAGCTAATGCCATGTTTCCTAATGATATCTCCTAATGGTAGCATGTACAGAGTGAACAGCAGCGGTCCTAGTACTGAGCCTTGTGGTACGCCATACTGAACTTGTGATCGATGAGACATCTCATCATTTACTGCTACAAATTGATAACGGTCAGATAAGTATGATTTAAACCATGCTAGTGCATTTCCCGTAATGCCAACATAATGTTCTAATCTATTTAAAGAACGTTGTGGTCGATGGTGTCAAATGCAGCACTAAGATCGAGTAACACTAATAGCGAGATACAACCACGATCGGATGATAAGAGCAAATCATTTGTGACTCTAACGAGAGCTGTTTCGGTACTATGGTACGGTCTAAATCCTGACTGGAAATCCTCGCAGATATCATTTCTTTCAAGAAAGGAACACAGTTGTGAGGATACTGCCTTTTCTAATATCTTTGACAGAAAAGGTAGATTCGAGATCGGCCTGTAATTGACTAATTCTGAAGGATCAAGTTGCGTTTTTTTAACAAGCGGTTTAATCATAGCCAGCTTAAAGGTTTTTGGTACGTATCCTAGAGACAAAGACGAATTAATGATATTAAGAAGAGGATCTATGACCTCTGGAAGCATCTCTTTCAGTAGCTTAGTCGGTATAGGGTCTAACATACATGTTGTAGATTTAGATGATTTAATGAGTTTAGTAAATTCTTCCTCTCCTATAACAACGAATGAATCAAATTTTTCCTCAGGGAGACTACAATGCACTGCCTGATGCGATACTGTAGTAGACGGTTGCATAGTTATAATTTTGTCCCTGATATTATCAATCTTATAAGTGAAGAAGTTCATAAAGTCATTACTGCTGTGTTGCTTGGAAACTTCTGGGCTTGAAGCTTTATTTTTCGTTAGTTTAGCCACCGTTTCAAATAAATACCTAGGATTATGTTTATTTTCTTCTAATAGGGTTGAAAAATAAGCAGATCTAGCAGCTTTTAAAGCCTCTCTGTAAGTAATTGAGCTCTCTTTCCATGAAATGCGAAATACCTCTAGTTTTGTTTTCTTCCAGTTGCGCTCCATCTCTCTGGCTGCTCTCTTACGGGCCCGAGTGTGCTCGCTGTACCACGGCGTTGGACTATTTTCTTTAATCTTCTTTAAGCGCAACGGAGCAACTGTGTCTAAAGTGCTGGAAAAGAGAGAGTTAAACGTTTCTGTTGTAATATCTAGTTCTTCTAAGCTATCTGAGATGCTGAGATGATGAAACTGATTAGGAAGATTATTAATAAAGCAATGTTTAGTGGCAGAAGTGATAGGTCTCACATATTTGTAACACGGAGTCGGCTTTGCAGCCTTGGCTAAATGCAAATTACACGAGACTAGGTAATGATCTGAGATGTCATCGCTCTGCTGCAGAATTTCAACGGCATCAACATCTATTCCGTGAGATAATATTAGATCTAGAGTATGATTACGACGATGAGTAGGTCCTGACACGTGTTGTCTAACTCCAATTGAATTTACAATGTCTTTAAATGCCAATCCCAATGCATCTTTTTCATTATCGATGTGTATATTAAAATCACCAACAATTAGTACTTTATCTGCAGTCAACATTAATTCTGATAGAAAGTCCGCAAATTCTTTGATAAAGTCTGTATGGTGCCCTGGTGGCCTGTATACAGTAGCCAGCACAAATCTCAAACGTGATTTATCGTTTACACTATATATTTTTACATTAAGCACCAATGCTTCAAAAGAATTATATTTAAAACTTGATTTCTTAGTGGTTTTGAAACTATTACTATAAATTACAGCAACTCCTCCCCCTTTGCGTTTCAGACGAGGCTCATGTTTATAACAGTAATCATATCGTTAACAACGAGTGCTTTTGAAGTAAGCGATCGAATATTCAGCAACCCAAGCTTTAGCATTTGCTCATCTGTAATATAGCTGTTTTTTATTTGTTGAACATCAATTAAATTTTTAACCTTAGTTGGGTTTAAACGTTTTTTGGATTTCCAAATTCGGGGAACAGACACAGTCTCTATATAATGATAGCTAGGTGAAAGAGGCTCTATGTGATGGGATTTATCTGACCTTGGTGACGTGAGGCCGCTAGCAGACGGTCGGTTAAGCCAGTCTGTCTGCTTCCTGACCTGAGCCCCAGATTGTCATGTTTGAGCTCTAATACTATGAGCCATAACACACATCTCAGTGTGTGTAACCCCCACGCCGTCTCGTTGTTAGAGACGAGGACCAGTCTCACTGACTACAGCAGTAGAGCTACGAGAGTTAACTTTCACAAGACATTACAATAATCTAAAGCATTAAACAGGAATAGAGATGTTTGAAATGAAAGAGTTTGTTAGTTGGGTGATACACGTTCACGCTTAATGAAATCTAATAATCGAAATGAAAATGCTGCAGTATTTAATTTGTCTTCCATAAAAAAGGGAGTGTGTTTACAAGGGAAAATAATAAAGGCATCCGAAGGCTGAAGAAATGTGTGACTTCACGACTGAAGAGTGTGTTTCTCTCTGAGAAAGAGTGTATTACATGATAATAAACATAAAAGTCTCAGTGCTGAGCGTTACAAGTCTGTCTAAGTCCAGTCTCCTCTGATACACAGATCGGTCTAAACTGTAATGTGCACTCATGCATTTCTGTAGAGCTGCTGTGAAACGATATGTACTATGAAATGAGAAATGAACAATATAAATAGATGTGAATTAAATTGTTCTGTTTTTTTAAATCCACTGCATCTATTCAGCAAAATGAAAATGAGTCTCACTGTAAGAGCTAACAATGAAGGGAGAAAAACTGAGTGAGACATTAGAAGTGCACATATATGTGATTGACGCATAATTCAGACTAACACAATCATCTTGGGGTGAATAATGTGCACCTTGTTGTAGTGTGACATCATTTGTAACACAAATAAGAAAATCACAAAAAATGGTGTCTGACCAAGCTTAAAATGAATAAATGTCACGTGGAAGACACAAATAAATTATACATAGGCTGTTCAAATAGAAAGGGTTGAAGCATGACTGTATGATAGCGGACTTGTTTGGATCTTGTGATCCTATAATCAAAAGAAGGCTTTTTCTCACAGAAATTAATGAAGATCTGCGGGATACAGGAATCCTGATGATCATCTGTCCTGAGAACAGTTCAATAGTTCTATACGTCTACAGTCCGATATCAGCCGTAAGCGAAATCTCTGTTTGCAGACACGTGATACAGCTGTTGTTTGTGTTTGAATAATGATTATTAACATGGATCCTTCAGTTCAGCAGGAAAGGTGAAAGATTACTGTATTGATCATTGCGCGTCAGTGTGTGTGAGTGACGTCAGCGCGCGTGCGGGTCCGAGCGCGCGAGTGATGCGTGATGATCCCGCCTCTACAGTCCCGTGATTGTACAGTCCCACTCTACACGTGACGTGATTCCATAATCAAACATCCAGTATGGCGGAATCTGTCAGGAAGCGTTCCTGCGTTCCTGCGTTTCTGCGTTCCGGAGGAGTTCCGACGCCTGGCGTTAATCCCGCGAGCCGGTGAGTGAGCGAGAGAGAGAGAGAGAGAGAGAGAGAGAGAGAGAGAGTGTGTGTGTGTGTGTGAGAGAGAGAGAGAGAGAGAGAGAGAGAGAGAGAGAGAGAGTGTGTGTGTGTGTGTGTGTGTGTGTGTGTGTGTGTGTGAGAGAGAGCGTTTGAGTGGGAGTGTGTATGTGTGTGTGTGTGTGTGTGTATGTATGTGTGTGTGTGTGTGTGTGTGTGTGTGTACCTGTTTTTCTATCCCGGTGGGGACTTCAACCTGAATGCACACAGACTCATGGGGACTCGTGTTACAGTGGGGACCTAAATTGAGGTCCCCATGGGTAAACAAGCTTATAAATCATACAGAATTAGTTTTTTTGGAAATGCAAAAATGCAGAAAGTTTTCTGTGATGGGTAGGTTTAGGGGTAGGGTTAGTGTAAGGGGATAGAATATACAGTGTGTACAGTATAAAAACCATTACGTCTATGGAGAGTCCTCACAAAGATAGTAAACCAGACATGTGTGTGTGTGTGTGTGTGTGTGTGTGTATGTATGTGTGTGTGTGTGTGAGAGAGAGCGTTTGAGTGGGAGTGTGTATGTGTGTGTGTGTGTGTGTGTATGTATGTGTGTGTGTGTGTGTGTGTGTGTGTGTGTGTGTACCTGTTTTTCTATCCCGGTGGGGACTTCAACCTGAATGCACACAGACTCATGGGGACTCGTGTTACAGTGGGGACCTAAATTGAGGTCCCCATGGGTAAACAAGCTTATAAATCATACAGAATTAGTTTTTTTGGAAATGCAAAAATGCAGAAAGTTTTCTGTGATGGGTAGGGTTAGGGGTAGGGTTAGTGTAAGGGGATAGAATATACAGTGTGTACAGTATAAAAACCATTACGTCTATGGAGAGTCCTCACAAAGATAGTAAACCAGACATGTGTGTGTGTGTGTGTGTGTGTGTGTGTATGTATGTGTGTGTGTGTGTGAGAGAGAGCGTTTGAGTGGGAGTGTGTATGTGTGTGTGTGTGTGTGTGTATGTATGTGTGTGTGTGTGTGTGTGTGTGTGTGTGTGTACCTGTTTTTCTATCCCGGTGGGGACTTCAACCTGAATGCACACAGACTCATGGGGACTCGTGTTACAGTGGGGACCTAAATTGAGGTCCCCATGGGTAAACAAGCTTATAAATCATACAGAATTAGTTTTTTTGGAAATGCAAAAATGCAGAAAGTTTTCTGTGATGGGTAGGGTTAGGGGTAGGGTTAGTGTAAGGGGATAGAATATACAGTGTGTACAGTATAAAAACCATTACGTCTATGGAGAGTCCCCACAAAGATAGTAAACCAGACATGTGTGTGTGTGTGTGTGTGTGTGTGTGTGTGTGTGTGTGAGAGAGAGAGAGAGAGAGAGAGAGAGAGAGAGAGAGAGAGAGAGAGAGAGAGAGAGAGAGCATCAGTTGTTTGTTATTTTGTCGCTGTTTTGAACGGAATGGTGATCCCAGCAAACACAGTTGTGGAAACGTCTGTCACCGACTGTCACTGTCTCCGCGCTCGCAACATTGTAACAACGTTGAGTTGAAACCGCGCCAGGGCTGAAGCAACAATGTTGCGAGACATTCAGCAACAGCCAGACACGTTCTTACAATATGTTTTCTTTATGCTAGATATAGATATCGCCCATTTAGCAAGTTATGTTTTGAGGTTAATTTTTTAATTAGTCAGATGTTAGATAATGGGTTAGGGTTATATACATTATATACAATTATATACATTTTAAATATTGTTTATCCTTATTATTATTTAATGGACCTACCAGTAAATTAATTATAATCAACAACTGCATGTGTACACTTTGAAGAGAAAAATGGCAGAAGGTTACGTTAATTCAACTTTATTAAAACTGCATATGGTAATCAAATTGCACTTCCAAAAGTCATTTGTGAAAAAAAGAAAAAACTAAATAAACAAATATAAAAATTTCTTTTAAGTATAATAAATAAAATATAAAAAGCAAAGAACATTTAATGAACAAATTTCTGTACATGGCAGACAGGGGAGCGTAATGTCTAATGTCTAAAATCAAAGGCTTTCTCACTCCGAAAACTGTGGAAATGGTGGTTCATGCATTTATAACGTCTCGGCTAGATTACTGCAATCCCTTATAGTGCGGTATATCAAGTTCTCAAATTGCTCGTCTTCGGTTAGTCCAAAATGCTGCGGCCAGACATTCTCAGATCTCTACACTGACTGTCAGTTCGACAGAGAATTAAAAAATGTAAAAAAGATTTAAAAATTCCACTCTTTGTTTTTAAATCTCTACATAACCTAGCTCCTGCCTATCTCTCTGAACTTGTTCATCCTTACACTCCGTCCAGAAGCCGATCCTATGGCCGGGCTCTGCTGGTCCCTCGCGTTCGACTCGAGCGTAGCGGGAGCATTAGCGGGAGCATTAGCGGTGGCAGGGCCGCGACTCTAGAGATTAGAACGGCCCGACCCTGTCTGTCCTCAAGTCTCTGTTAAAAACCTCCCTGTTTTCTTTAGCATATTGATCTCTATTCTTAAATTGGTTTTACCATTTTATATTTGAGTCTGATACTGTTTTGCTACTCTGCTGCTTTTATTTGTGTTTTAAGTGTTGTTATGCAGGTATTATTTTCTTATTATTTATCTGGTTGTTCTGTAAAGCACTTTGGTCAGCCTAGTGGCTGTTGTAGATGTGCTGTATAAATACAGTGAACTTGAACTTGATGATGTGAGGATGGCCGGGTTAAACATGAGGCGCAGTTTCTGTGAATGAGGGAGGGTTGCCATGACACACACACACACTCTCTCTCTCTCTCTCTCTCTCTCTCTCTCTCACGCTGCTCTGGGAACCTGATGATCCCAGAGACCCGGGTCACACACAGAACCTGATGATCTCAGAGACCCGGGTCGCACACACAGAACCCGATGGTCTCAGAGACTCGGGTCGCACACACAGAACCTGATGATCCCAGAGACCCGGGTCACACACAGAACCTGATGATCTCAGAGACCCGGGTCGCACACAGAACCTGATGATCCCAGAGACCCGGGTCACACACAGAACCTGATGATCTCAGAGACCCGGGTCGCACACACAGAACCCGATGGTCTCAGAGACTCGGGTCGCACACACAGAACCTGATGATCCCAGAGACCCGGGTCACACACAGAACCTGATGATCTCAGAGACCCGGGTCACACACACAGAACCTGATGATCCCCCAGAGACCCGGGTCACACACAGAACCTGATGATCTCAGAGACCCGGGTCACACACAGGACCCGGGTCACACACAGAACCCGATGATCTCAGAGACCCGGGTCACACACAGAACCCGATGATCTCAGAGACCCGGGTCGCACACACAGAACCTGATGATCCCAGAGACCCGGGTCACACACAGAACCTGATGATCTCAGAGACCCGGGTCGCACACACAGAACCTGATGATCCCAGAGACCCGGGTCACACACAGAACCTGATGATCTCAGAGACCCGGGTCACACACAGGACCCGGGTCACACACAGAACCCGATGATCTCAGAGACCCGGGTCACACACAGAAGCCGATGATCTCAGAGACCCGGGTCACACACAGAACCCGATGATCTCAGAGACCCGGGTCACACACAGAACCCGATGATCTCAGAGACCCGGGTCACACACAGAACCTGATGATCCCAGAGACCCGGGTCACACACAGAACCTGATGATCCCAGAGACCCGGGTCACACACAGAACCTGATGATCTCAGAGACCCGGGTCACACAAAGGACCCGGGTCACACACAGAACCCGATGATCTCAGAGACCCGGGTCACACACAGAAGCCGATGATCTCAGAGACCCGGGTCACACACAGAACCCGATGATCTCAGAGACCCGGGTCACACACAGAACCCGATGATCTCAGAGACCATCAGGTTCTGTGTGTGACCCGGGTCTCTGGATCACACACAGAACCCGATGATCTCAGAGACCCGGGTCACACACAGATCCTGATGATCTCAGAGACCCGGGTCACACACAGAACCCGATGATCTCAGAGACCCGGGTCACACACAGAAGCCGATGATCTCAGAGACCCGGGTCACACACAGAACCCGATGATCACAGAGACCCGGGTCACACACAGAACCCGATGATCTCAGAGACCCGGGTCGCACACACAGAACCTGATGATCCCAGAGACCCGGGTCACACACAGAACCTGATGATCTCAGAGACCCGGGTCGCACACACAGAACCTGATGATCCCAGAGACCCGGGTCACACACAGAACCTGATGATCTCAGAGACCCGGGTCACACAAAGGACCCGGGTCACACACAGAACCCGATGATCTCAGAGACCCGGGTCACACACAGAACCCGATGATCTCAGAGACCCGGGTCACACACAGAACTCGATGATCTCAGAGACCCGGGTCACACACAGAACCCGATGATCTCAGAGACCCGGGTCACACACAGAACCCGATGATCTCAGAGACCCGGGTCACACACAGAAGCCGATGATCTCAGAGACCCGGGTCACACACAGAACCCGATGATCTCAGAGACCCGGGTCACACACAGAACCCGATGATCTCAGAGACCCGGGTCACACACAGAACCCGATGATCTCAGAGACCATCAGGTTCTGTGTGTGACCCGGGTCTCTGGATCACACACAGAACCCGATGATCTCAGAGACCCGGGTCACACACAGATCCTGATGATCTCAGAGACCCGGGTCACACACAGAACCCGATGATCTCAGAGACCCGGGTCACACACAGAACCCGATGATCTCAGAGACCCGGGTCACACACAGAAGCCGATGATCTCAGAGACCCGGGTCACACACAGAACCCGATGATCACAGAGACCCGGGTCACACACAGAACCCGATGATCTCAGAGACCCGGGTCGCACACACAGAACCCGATGATCTCAGAGACCCGGGTCACACACAGAAGCCGATGATCTCAGAGACCCGGGTCACACACAGAACCCGATGATCACAGAGACCCGGGTCACACACAGAACCTGATGATCTCAGACACCCGGGTCACACACACAGAACCTGATGATCCCAGAGACCCGGGTCACACACAGAACCTGATGAACTCAGAGACCCGGGTCGCACACACAGAACCTGATGATCCCAGAGACCCGGGTCACACACAGAACCTGATGAACTCAGAGACCCGGGTCGCACACACAGAACCTGATGATCCCAGAGACCCGGGTCACACACAGAACCTGATGATCTCAGAGACCCGGGTCACACACAGGACCCGGGTCACACACAGAACCCGATGATCTCAGAGACCCGGGTCACACACAGAACCCGATGATCTCAGAGACCCGGGTCGCACACACAGAACCTGATGATCCCAGAGACCCGGGTCACACACAGAACCTGATGATCTCAGAGACCCGGGTCGCACACACAGAACCTGATGATCCCAGAGACCCGGGTCACACACAGAACCCGATGATCTCAGAGACCCGGGTCACACAAAGGACCCGGGTCACACACAGAACCCCATGATCTCAGAGACCCGGGTCACACACAGAAGCCGATGATCTCAGAGACCCGGGTCACACACAGAACCCGATGATCACAGAGACCCGGGTCACACACAGAACCTGATGATCTCAGACACCCGGGTCACACACAGAAGCCGATGATCACAGAGACCCGGGTCACACACAGAACCTGATGATCTCAGAGACCCGGGTCACACACAGAACCCGATGATCTCAGAGACCCGGGTCACACACAGAACCCGATGATCTCAGAGACCCGGGTCACACACAGAACCCGATGATCTCAGAGACCCGGGTCACACACAGAACCCGATGATCTCAGAGACCCGGGTCACACACAGAAGCCGATGATCTCAGAGACCCGGGTCACACACAGAACCCGATGATCACAGAGACCCGGGTCACACACAGAACCCGATGATCTCAGAGACCCGGGTCGCACACACAGAACCTGATGATCACAGAGACCTGGGTCACAAGTTGTTTCAAACCTGTATGAGTTTCTTCTGCTGAACAAAAAGGAAAATATTTTGAAGAATGTCGTTAACCAAACAGTTGATGGACCCCATTGACCAACATTAGTATTTTTTTCCTTACGACTTTGACCCGGGTCAATGAGGTCCATCAACTGTTTGGTTACCGACATTCTTCAAAATATTTTCCTTTGTGTTCAGCAGAAGAAACTCATTCAGGTTTGAAAGTTCGCTGTTCGTAGCGATGGCAGACGTGTGTGAAGTGTGTGAAGTTGTGTATGATCGTCTCTCTCACTGACGGATTGTGTTTGGCTTGTGGTCTATGCAGAGACTCCAGTCTGTGAATAAGAGCTATCTGAGATCTTTATTAATGGGTCTGTTTTTCTAACAGCGGCCGGTTGGATTTGTCGAGACGAGGAGCAGAAATCACAGCTTTGCTGGAACTACCTCTGAAGATTTGAAAACATTTGACAGATCGTCAGCTGCTCCGAATATCATGACTTCCCAAAGTCCTTCAGGTGCGTGTCTCTCATGATTCTGACTAATATCTTCCGTTTCAGCGTGTGAGTAGATGATGAGATTTAAAGTAATTGTCTATAAAAAGAAACAAAAACGGTCAAAGTTTCGTCAATGTTTGCGTATGAGTTTCATCTTCTGGCCCGAGCGTCAGTAATCCAGGATTCGTTTAATGATGTAATGGGATTTCCATCAAACACGGCTCAGATCATCCGCTATTCCCACCTGTGCTGTTAGTGTTGTGATCTCACACAGTTTCACTACAGGAACATTGTTGTAGTTTTCTAGAAATAATAATCTAATATGTGTAGTTCTGGATCTGCTCTGTTATAAAGGCCAGTGTCTATTGCGGTCAAACACAAAAATGTTTTGTAGTTGTTCTGGTGTGACTTCACATCAACAAGGTGCGTAGAAGAAAAGCGAAAGAAATACTGGAACAGGACCAGCAACACTTGGAAAGAGAATGGAGAGATCAAAAAAATAAAAAGCCCAGTTTCTTCTGTCATGGAGGTTTCTTGGACTCTCAGACACAGAGGAGTTCACTGCTGTTTTTAACTCTGCATGTTTGGATGTTATGAATGATATTGCTCCTCTCAGAATTAAAAGGCCTAAAGCTCATGCTATAACGGTGAAACACAGGCCTGAAGGAAAGCTGAACGCAGACGGAAAAGAGACAAATTGCAGGTTTCTTATGAAACGTTAAAGGATAGTCTCAGTAAATACCAGAACGCAGTTAAAGCTGCTAGAACAAAAGATTTTTCTGATTTAATAAGTAGAATTGCTCACTGCCCAAAAGTTTTATTTAGCACAATAAACCCTTTTTCATAAGGAAGATGGAACTGATTAAGGAAAATATTGTGCCTTCTACTATTATTGTTCCCAGGCCAAGTTCTGGTATATTTGATCTGGTCTCTCTTCCAGTCCTAGCGGATATAGTTAAACATAGCTACTCCACTGGATCCCATTCCTCCTCGACTTTTAAAAGATCTGTTTGAAATCATGGGCTATCTATTGGGAATAGTTCTTTAATCAAGGAATTAAGGGTTAGTGTTGTTACCAACACCTAGTGTTGTTCCACCCGGCCTTAAACCAGCAGTGGTTTCTTACCAGGCCTTGATTTTACAGAGCTACCAAATTACATACCAAATTACCTTTTTTATATGAAATTATATGAAGGTTGTTCTTTCTCAAATAACCATTTTTCTATCAGAGAAGGATATTCTGGATAAATTCCGATCTGGATTTAGAGCTTTTGTTTTTAAATGCGATATATAAATAAATAAACGTTGAAGTTGAAAATTCCCATCAGGATTCCCCAGCGTCGTGAGCTGACGAAATCTGACAGGCGTAACTGCAGCGCTCTGATTGTCCTGTTTTATCAGTCCTGTCCCTCTTTATCCCTCTTTCTCATCTGTTTATATTTATCTAAGCATCACTCCAGTAGCTCAACTAAGGGATATTTATAGATCATGGATTCTGCACGTGGGCCGGACAAACAAACGTGCCGATTGTTTCTGTCCCTCCAGACGCCCGCTAATCCCCCAATCCCTCCATCTGACTCCTGCTCCGTCTCACATCTGTTCCCAGCGCCGGAGTCTCGGATCACGCACGGAAGCTTGCTGATTTTAATTGCAATCGGCCCAGACAAACAAAAGAGCGCAGCAAGCCAGCGGGTGAGAGAGATACTGGATGTTCTGCCAACATCCGATCACAGTCCACACAGGACCCGTCACTGCTATCCCACCTTTGACATCGCAGGCATTTGTCTGTGTGCATTCCGGACACTGATGTAAAGATCCTAATGATATTGCGTCTAATTAAAGTGATGATTCGGCATGTTCCCAATTTTGCCTAATTGCCACATTCAGAAGTCCTTTCATTTTTCAGTGTTTTCATGCCTCTCATTGGCTCAATGGCTCAATGGCTCAATGGCTGCTCGCGCATTACAGAATAGGAGATGCTGCATCAATTATTTTGACAGTACGACGACTAGTAGCCGGGAAATACTGTAAATTAATTCTAAAATTTTCTTGCATTGTATAAATACTGATTTCTATGGTAGTGATAGAGGAATATCAAAATAGAGTCTTTGAATCATTTATTCAAAATAGACCGGAGCAATTAACAATTAAAATTGTGTCAGAAACTCTAGTAGATTACATGTTATTTTGTTTAGTTGTCTGTTCAGATTCGCTGTTTGAAACTAAACAAAATATATATATATATATCCTGCGCTTTAAGAGGAAGAGTTATGATGGTATTTTTAGACCTGCTGGACATTGTTACTCTCTCCTGTTCTGTGGCTGAGGAAATGCTCATCCGTCTCATTAGTAGACCAGGAAACTGAAGGAAAGTGAACAGCACAGATGCTAAATCAGGATCTGACCCAGATCAGTTAGGAATAGGATCTAGTCATATATCACCTCCATTAATGTCACTGCCATGGCTTTTTCTAGCATCTTTTTAAGCCTGTCATGTATAATCAAAGCAACATACATCACATTAACAATTTATTCTGGTCTCATTTTTTTCAAGAGCAATATCTTCTTATTGGCGTACATTAATATAGCGAAACTTTTACCAAATGAATTGGCCTCTACAAAATGGTATAGCAAGAAGTCCTGTTCATAACAGGCTTGAGAATGTTGTTTTGCCTGCAACTAACGACTCTGTGGCATCTTTAATTAAAGAAATATGGAGCTGCTCCAGTGGATGAATGGATGAATGGATGTTGGCCACTTCTTTCTGCTCTCCGAAGTGCTCTGTCAGACCTGAAGCATGTACCAGAATTAATCAAGCTTATCTGAGACATTGTGTTTTACTCTCTCATTCTAGCCTGAAAATGCTTGTGATTGAGTTCAAGTCAAATTAAACATTTGTTTACCTTTTAACTTTAAGTCTTACTGTTGAATAGAGTGGCAATGGATGTTGCGTTAGAACTGCAGTGTTTTAGGTTTGAGTGAGTATGTTTGAGAGAGAGAGAGAGAGATAGAGAGAGAGAGAGAGAGAGAGAGAGAGACCTACAGCAGCTCCTAACTTCAGTCAAGTCACATTTATTTATACAGCACTTTTTATAATCAAAGCAGCTTTACAGAAATAACCGGAAAATTAAAGCTGCAAGCAGCGATGAAAGGGCCCTCGCACCCGTGCCATCAACACTCGGTGGCTTTAGGAAGACAGAGCATGGTTGGGAAATGTACATTTAAGGAGGTATATATAGTAAGAGTATGTCAAAGTCAGTTACAAAATGTTTTGTATAATGGTGATAATAGCATGCTTCATGACTCAGCTAAGTGTTGCTAGCATGTTTAGTGTGTTTCTAGCATGCTTAGTACACAATAATTATGTGGTTAGTACTGCATTACTGTGTTAACCATGTCAGTTTCTGTTGCCAGTAGGTGGCGTTATGACTATAACTGAATATGAGCTTGGATGTGTGTTCAGGACAGAACTCTTATCAAACGTGTGAAGTTTGGTGCAAATTGGACATTGCCTTCTTGAGTAACAACAAAGTCATGTTTCATTGAATTAGCATGCTTTAGCACTTAGCTAAGCATTGTTAGCATGTTTTAACATGTTTCTAGCATGTTTAGAACTCAATGGCATTTTTAACATGTTGCTAGAACGGCATCAACGTGTTAAACATGTCACTTCCTGTTGCCAGTTGGTGGCGCTATTACTATAATTGAACATTCTCATGTAGATGTGTTCAGGCCATGACTCTTATCAAAAGTGTGAAGTTTGGGGCAGATTGGACATTCCATGCCTGAGTTACAGCAAATTCCTATTTAATTGCAATAATAGCATGCTTTAGCACTTGGCTAAGAGTTTGCTAGCATGTTTTAGCATGTTTCTAGTATGTTGTTAGCATGTTTAACACTTGCTGGCACTTTTTATATGTTATTAGGAGTCCATAACAGTGTTAAACATGTCACTTCCTGTTGCCAGCAGGTGGCGCTATGACTGTAACTGAATATAAGCATGGTCATGTGTTCAGGACAGAACGCTTATCAAAAGTGTGAAGTTTGGGGCAGATTGGACATTCCATGCCTGAGTTACAGCAAATTCATATTTAATTGCAGTAATATCATTCTTTAGCACTTAGCTAAGTGTTTGCTAGTATGTTTTAGCATGTCTATAGTATGTTGGTAGGATGTTTAGCACCTACTGGCATTTTTTTATATGTTATTAGGAGTCAAGAACAGTGTTAAACGTCACTTCCTGTTGCCAGCAGGTGGCGCTATGACTATAACTAAATATGAGCATGGACATGTGTTCAAGAGATAACTCTTATCAAACGTGTGACGTTTGGGGTAGATTGTACATTGCCTTCTTGAGTAACAACAAAGTCCTGTTTCATTGAATTAGCATGCTTTAGCACTTAGCTAAGTATTGCTAGTATGTTTTAACATGTTTCTAGCATGTTTAGAAGTCAATGGCATTTTTAACATGTTGCTAGAATGGCATCAACGTGTTAAACATGACACTTCCTGTTACCAGTAGGTG
Organism: Scardinius erythrophthalmus; assembly: GCF_964197995.2. NCBI lineage: Eukaryota > Metazoa > Chordata > Actinopteri > Cypriniformes > Leuciscidae > Scardinius > Scardinius erythrophthalmus. The sequence goes on from NC_138232.1 coordinate 121,792, forward strand.
GCGCTATTACTATAACTGAATATTCTCATGTAGATATGTTCAGGACAGAACGCTTATCAAAAGTGTGAAGTTTGGGGCAGATTGGACATTCCATGCCTGAGTTACAGCAAATTCCTATTTAATTGCAATAATAGCATGCTTTAGCACTTAGCTAAGAGTTTGCTAGCATGTTTTAGCATGCTTCTAGTATGTTGTTAGCATGTTTAGCACTTGCTGGCACTTTTTTATATGTTATTAGGAGTCCATAACAGTGTTTAACATGTCACTTCCTGTTGCCAGCAGGTGGCACTATGACTGTAACTGAATATGAGCATGGTCATGTGTTCAGGACAGAACGTTTATTAAAAGTGTGAAGTTTGGCGCAGATTGGACATTGCCTTCTTGAGTAACAACAACATCCTGTTTCATTGAATTAGCATGCTTTAGCACTTAGCTAAGTATTGCTAGTATGTTTTAACATGTTTCTAGCATGTTTAGAAGTCAATGGCATTTTTAACATGTTGCTAGAATGGCATCAACGTGTTAAACATGACACTTCCTGTTACCAGTAGGTGGCGCTATTACTATAACTGAATATTCTCATGTAGATATGTTCAGGACAGAACGCTTATCAAAAGTGTGAAGTTTGGGGCAGATTGGACATTCCATGCCTGAGTTACAGCAAATTCCTATTTAATTGCAATAATAGCATGCTTTAGCACTTAGCTAAGAGTTTGCTAGCATGTTTTAGCATGCTTCTAGTATGTTGTTAGCATGTTTAGCACTTGCTGGCACTTTTTTATATGTTATTAGGAGTCCATAACAGTGTTAAACATGTCACTTCCTGTTGCCAGCAGGTGGCGCTATGACTATAACTGAATATGAGCATGGTCATGTGTTCAGGACAGAACTCTTATCAAACGTATGAAGTTTGGGGCAGATTGGACATTCCATGCCTGAGTTACAGCAACTTCCTGTTTCATGGCGAAACATCAAAATTTGTCAGGCCGCCGAGGACCCGCCCTTCGACGAAAACTCAAGATCTTCGCAATTTAACGTCGCAAAGGCCTTAAGATTACACTCACCAAATTTGAAGATGATCAGATTAAAACTGTAGGAGGAGTTCGTTAAAGTATGAGGCCTGAAAATGTCAAAAACTGCACAAAAATCTGAGAGGAAGTTGAAAATGGCTGACTTCCTGTTGTGTTTAGGGCTATGCTCCAAGAGACTTTTTTGTAGGTATTAGGTCATTACATGTATGTACCGAATTTCGTGCACGTACGTGGAACGTTGCGGGAGGCGCACTCCGTTGAACTTTTATAGGTGGCGCTATCGAGCCGTTTTGCCCCGTCCAATTCTGAAACCTATATCAGATGTAAATTTTCGCCAGTTCTGACGCGTGTGCAAAGTTTTGTGAGTTTTCGCGCATGTTTAGGCCCTCAAAAATGCAATTCAATGCGGAGAAGAAGAAGAATAATAATAATAATATTAAAGCTGCAAGCAGCGATGAAAGGGCCCTCGCACCCGTGCCATCAACACTCGGTGGCTTTAGGAAGACAGAGCATGGTTGGGAAATGTACATTTAAGGAGGTATATATAGTAAGAGTATGTCAAAGTTAGTAACAAAATGTTTTGTATAATGGTGATAATAGCATGCTTCATGACTCAGCTAAGTGTTGCTAGCATGTTTAGTCTGTTTCTAGCATGCTTAGTACACAATAATTATGTGGTTAGTACTGCATTACTGTGTTAACCATGTCAGTTTCTGTTGCCAGTAGGTGGCGTTATGACTATAGCTGAATATGAGCATGGATGTGTGTTCAGGACAGAACTCTTATCAAACATGTGAAGTTTGGTGCAAATTGGAAATTGCCTTCTTGAGTAACAAAAAAGTCATGTTTCATTGAATTAGCATTCTTTAGCACTTAGCTAAGCATTGTTAGCATGTTTTAACATGTTTCTAGCATGTTTAGAACTCAATGGCATTTTTAACATGTTGCTAGAACGGCATCAACGTGTTAAACATGTCACTTCCTGTTGCCAGTAGGTGGCGCTATTACTAAAAATGAACATTCTCATGTAGATGTATTCAGGCCATGACTCTTATCAAAAGTGTGAAGTTTGGGGCAGATTGGACATTCCATGCCTGAGTTACAGCAAATTCCTATTTAATTGCAATAATAGCATGCTTTAGCACTTAGCTAAGAGTTTGCTAGCATGTTTTAGCATGTTTCTAGTATGTTGTTAGCATGTTTAACACTTGCTGGCACTTTTTTATATGTTATTAGGAGTCCATAACAGTGTTAAACATGTCACTTCCTGTTGCCAGCAGGTGGCGCTATGACTGTAACTGAATATAAGCATGGTCATGTGTTCAAGACAGAACGCTTATCAAAAGTGTGAAGTTTGGGGCAGATTGGACATTCCATGCCTGAGTTACAGCAAATTCATATTTAATTGCAGTAATATCATTCTTTAGCACTTAGCTAAGTGTTTGCTAGTATGTTTTAGCATGTCTCTAGTATGTTGGTAGGATGTTTAGCACCTACTGGCATTTTTTTTATATGTTATTAGGAGTCAAGAACAGTGTTAAACGTCACTTCCTGTTGCCAGCAGGTGGCGCTATGACTATAACTAAATATGAGCATGGACATGTGTTCAAGAGATAACTCTTATCAAACGTGTGAAGTTTGGGGTAGATTGTACATTGCCTTCTTGAGTAACAACAAAGTCCTGTTTCATTGAATTATCATGCTTTAGCACTTAGCTAAGTATTGCTAGCATGTTTTAATATGTTTCTAGCATGTTTAGAACTCAATGGCATTTTTAACATGTTGCTAGAACGGCATCAACGTGTTAAACATGTCACTTCCTGTTGCCAGTAGGTGGCGCTATTACTATAACTGAATTTGAGCATAGACATGTGTTCAGGCCATGATTCTTATCAAACGTGTGATGTTTGGGGCAGATTGGACATTCCATGCCTGAGTTACAGCAAATTCCTATTTAATTGCAGTGATAGCATGCTTTAGCACTTAGCTAAGTGTTTGCTAGCATGTTTCTAGTATGTTACTAACCTGTTTAGCACTTGCTGGCTCTTTTTTATATGTTATTAGGAGACCACAACAGTGTTAAACATGTCACTTCCTGTTGCCAGTAGGTGGCGCTATTACTATAACTGAATTTGAGCATAGACGTGTTCAGGCCATGATTCTTATCAAACGTGTGAAGTTTGGGGTAGATTGGACATTCCATGCCTGAGTTACAGCAAATTCCTATTTAATTGCAGTGATAGCATGCTTTAGCACTTAGCTAAGTGTTTGCTAGCATGTTTCTAGTATGTTACTAACCTGTTTAGCACTTGCTGGCTCTTTTTTATATGTTATTAGGAGACCACAACAGTGTTAAACATGTCACTTCCTGTTGACAGCAGGTGGCGCTATTACTATAACTGAATATTCTCATGTAGATGTGTTCAGGCCATGACTCTTATCAAACGTGTGAAGTTTGAGGCAGATTGGACATTCCTTGCCTGTGTTACAGCAAATTCCTATTTAATTGCAGCAATAGCATGCTTTAGCACTTAGCTAAGTGTTTGCTAGCATGTTTTAGCATTTTTCTAGTATGTTGTTAGCATGTTTAGCACTTGCTGGCACTTTTTTTATGTTTTTATGTCCACAACAGTGTTTAACATGTCACTTCCTGTTGCCAGCAGGTGGCACTATGACTGTAACTGAATATGAGCATGGTCATGTGTTCAGGACAGAACGTTTATTAAAAGTGTGAAGTTTGGCGCAGATTGGACATTGCCTTCTTGAGTAACAACAACATCCTGTTTCATTGAATTAGCATGCTTTAGCACTTAGCTAAGTATTGCTAGCATGTTTTAAAATGTTTCTAGCATGTTTAGAAGTCAATGGCATTTTTAACATGTTGCTAGAATGGCATCAACGTGTTAAACATGACACTTCCTGTTACCAGTAGGTGGCGCTATTACTATAACTGAATGTTCTCATGTAGATGTGTTCAGGACAGAACGCTTATCAAAAGTGTGAAGTTTGGGGCAGATTGGACATTCCATGCCTGAGTTACAGCAAATTCCTATTTAATTGCAATAATAGCATGCTTTAGCACTTAGCTAAGAGTTTGCTAGCATGTTTTAGCATGCTTCTAGTATGTTGTTAGCATGTTTAGCACTTGCTGGCACTTTTTTATATGTTATTAGGAGTCCATAACAGTGTTAAACATGTCACTTCCTGTTGCCAGCAGGTGGCGCTATGACTGTAACTGAATATGAGCATGGTCATGTGTTCAGGACAGAACGCTTATCAAAAGTGTGAAGTTTGGGGCAGATTGGACATTCCATGCCTGAGTTACAGCAACTTCCTGTTTCATGGCGAAACATCGAAATTTGTCAGGCCGCCGAGGACCCGCCCTTTGACGAAAACTCAAGATCTTCGCAATTTAACGTCGCAAAGGCCTTAAGATTACACTCACCAAATTTGAAGATGATCAGATTAAAACTGTAGGAGGAGTTCGTTAAAGTACGAGGCCTGAAAATGTCAAAAACTGCACAAAAATCTGAGAGGAAGTTCAAAATGGCTGACTTCCTGTTGTGTTTAGGGCTATGCTCCAAGAGACTTTTTTGTAGGTATTAGGTCATTACATGTATGTACCGAATTTCGTGCACGTACGTGGAACGTTGCGGGAGGCGCACTCCGTTGAACTTTTATAGGTGGCGCTATCGAGCCGTTTTGCCCCGTCCAATTCTGAAACCTATATCAGATGTAAATTTTCGCCAGTTCTGACGCGTGTGCAAAGTTTCGTGAGTTTTCGAGCATGTTTAGGCCCTCAAAAATGCAATTCAATGCGGAGAAGAATAATAATAATAATTAAAGCTGCAAGCAGCGATGAAAGGGCCCTCGCACCCGTGCCATCAACACTCGGTGGCTTTAGGAAGACAGAGCATGGTTGGGAAATGTACATTTAAGGAGGTATATATAGTAAGAGTATGTCAAAGTCAGTTACAAAATGTTTTGTATAATGGTGATAATAGCATGCTTCATGACTCAGCTAAGTGTTGCTAGCATGTTTAATCTGTTTCTAGCATGCTTAGTACACAATAATTATGTGGTTAGTACTGCATTACTGTGTTAACCATGTCAGTTTCTGTTGCCAGTAGGTTGCGTTATGACTATAACTGAATATGAGCATGGATGTGTGTTCAGGACAGAACTCTTATCAAACGTGTGAAGTTTGGTGCAAATTGGACATTGCCTTCATGAGTAACAACAAAGTCATGTTTCATTGAATTAGCATTCTTTAGCACTTAGCTAAGCATTGTTAGCATGTTTTAACATGTTTCTAGCATGTTTAGAACTCAATGGCATTTTTAACATGTTGCTAGAACGGCATCAATGTGTTAAACATGTCACTTCCTGTTGCCAGTAGGTGGCGCTATTACTATAACTGAACATTCTCATGTAGATGTGTTCAGGCCATGACTCTTATCAAAAGTGTGAAGTTTGGGGCAGATTGGACATTCCATGCCTGAGTTACAGCAAATTCCTATTTAATTGCAATAATAGCATGCTAATAATAATAGCACTTAGCTAAGAGTTTGCTAGCATGTTTTAGCATGTTTCTAGTATGTTGTTAGCATGTTTAGCACTTGCTGGCACTTTTTTATATGTTATTAGGAGTCCATAACAGTGTTAAACATGTCACTTCCTGTTGCCAGCAGGTGGCGCTATGACTGTAACTGAATATAAGCATGGTCATGTGTTCAGGACAGAACGCTTATCAAAAGTGTGAAGTTTGGGGCAGATTGGACATTCCATGCCTGAGTTACAGCAAATTCATATTTAATTGCAGTAATATCATTCTTTAGCACTTAGCTAAGTGTTTGCTAGTATGTTTTAGCATGTCTCTAGTATGTTGGTAGGATGTTTAGCACCTACTGGCATTTTTTAATATGTTATTAGGAGTCAAGAACAGTGTTAAACGTCACTTCCTGTTGCCAGCAGGTGGCGCTATGACTATAACTAAATATGAGCATGGACATGTGTTCAAGAGATAACTCTTATCAAACGTGTGAAGTTTGGGGTAGATTGTACATTGCCTTCTTGAGTAACAACAAAGTCCTGTTTCATTGAATTAGCATGCTTTAGCACTTAGCTAAGTATTGCTAGCATGTTTTAATATGTTTCTAGCATGTTTAGAACTCAATGGCATTTTTAACATGTTGCTAGAACAGCATCAACGTGTTAAACATGTCACTTCCTGTTGCCAGTAGGTGGCGCTATTACTATAACTGAATTTGAGCATAGACATGTGTTCAGGCCATGATTCTTATCAAACGTGTGACGTTTGGGGCAGATTGGACATTCCATGCCTGGGTTACAGCAAATTCCTATTTAATTGCAGTGATAGCATGCTTTAGCACTTAGCTAAGTGTTTGCTAGCATGTTTCTAGTATGTTACTAACCTGTTTAGCACTTGCTGGCTCTTTTTTATATGTTATTAGGAGACCACAACAGTGTTAAACATGTCACTTCCTGTTGACAGCAGGTGGCGCTATTACTATAACTGAATATTCTCATGTAGATGTGTTCAGGCCATGACTCTTATCAAACGTGTGAAGTTTGAGGCAGATTGGACATTCCATGCCTGTGTTACAGCAAATTCCTATTTAATTGCAGCAATAGCATGCTTTAGCACTTAGCTAAGTGTTTGCTAGCATGTTTTAGCATTTTTCTAGTATGTTGTTAGCATGTTTAGCACTTGCTGGCACTTTTTTTATATGTTTTTATGTCCACAACAGTGTTTAACATGTCACTTCCTGTTGCCAGCAGGTGGCACTATGACTGTAACTGAATATGAGCATGGTCATGTGTTCAGGACAGAACGTTTATTAAAAGTGTGAAGTTTGGCGCAGATTGGACATTGCCTTCTTGAGTAACAACAACATCCTGTTTCATTGAATTAGCATGCTTTAGCACTTAGCTAAGTATTGCTAGCATGTTTTAACATGTTTCTAGCATGTTTAGAAGTCAATGGCATTTTTAACATGTTGCTAGAATGGCATCAACGTGTTAAACATGACACTTCCTGTTACCAGTAGGTGGCGCTATTACTATAACTGAATTTTCTCATGTAGATGTGTTCAGGACAGAACGCTTATCAAAAGTGTGAAGTTTGGGGCAGATTGGACATTCCATGCCTGTGTTACAGCAAATTCCTATTTAATTGCAGCAATAGCATGCTTTAGCACTTAGCTAAGTGTTTGCTAGCATGTTTTAGCATTTTTCTAGTATGTTGTTAGCATGTTTAGCACTTGCTGGCACTTTTTTATATGTTATTAGGAGTCCATAACAGTGTTAAACATGTCACTTCCTGTTGCCAGCAGGTGGCGCTATGACTGTAACTGAATATGAGCATGGTCATGTGTTCAGGACAGAACGCTTATCAAAAGTGTGAAGTTTGGGGCAGATTGGACATTCCATGCCTGAGTTACAGCAACTTCCTGTTTCATGGCGAAACATCGAAATTTGTCAGGCCGCCGAGGACCCGCCCTTTGACGAAAACTCAAGATCTTCGCAATTTAACGTCGCAAAGGCCTTAAGATTACACTCACCAAATTTGAAGATGATCTGATTAAAACTGTAGGAGGAGTTCGTTAAAGTACGAGGCCTGAAAATGGCAAAAAGTGCACAAAAATCTGAGAGGAAGTTCAAAATGGCTGACTTCCTGTTGTGTTTAGGGCTATGCTCCAAGAGACTTTTTTGTAGGTATTAGGTCATTACATGTATGTACCGAATTTCGTGCACGTACGTGGAACGTTGCGGGAGGCGCACTCCGTTGAACTTTTATAGGTGGCGCTATCGAGCCATTTTGCCCCGTCCAATTCTGAAACCTATATCAGATGTAAATTTTCGCCAGTTCTGACGCGTGTGCAAAGTTTCGTGAGTTTTCGAGCATGTTTAGGCCCTCAAAAATGCAATTCAATGCGGAGAAGAAGAAGAAGAAGAATAATAATAATAATTAAAGCTGCAAGCAGCGATGAAAGGGCCCTCGCACCCGTGCCATCAACACTCGGTGGCTTTAGGAAGACAGAGCATGGTTGGGAAATGTACATTTAAGGAGGTATATATAGTAAGAGTATGTCAAAGTCAGTTACAAAATGTTTTGTATAATGGTGATAATAGCATGCTTCATGACTCAGCTAAGTGTTGCTAGCATGTTTAGTCTGTTTCTAGCATGCTTAGTACACAATAATTATGTGGTTAGTACTGCATTACGGTGTTAACCATGTCAGTTTCTGTTGCCAGTAGGTGGCGTTATGGCTATAACTGAATATGAGCATGGATGTGTGTTCAGGACAGAACTCTTATCAAACGTGTGAAGTTTGGTGCAAATTGGACATTGCCTTCTTGAGTAACAACAAAGTCCTGTTTCATTGAATTAGCATGGTTTAGCACTTAGCTAAGTACTGCTAGCATGTTTTAACATGTTTCTAGCATGTATAGAACTCAATGGCATTTTTAACATGTTGCTAGAACGGCATCAAAGTGTTAAACATGTCAATTCCTGTTGCCAGTAGGTGGCGCTATTACTATAACTGAATTTGAGCATAGACATGTGTTCAGGCCATGATTCTTATCAAATGTGTGAAGTTTGGGGCAGATTGGACATTACATGCCTGAGTTACAGCAAATTCCTATTTAATTGCAGTAATAGCATGCTTTAGCACTTAGCTAAGTGTTTGCTAACATGTTTCTAGTATGTTGCTTACCTGTTTAGCACTTGCTGGCTCTTTTTTATATGTTATTAGGAGACCACAAGAGTGTTAAACATGTCACTTCCTGTTACCAGTAGGTGGCGCTATTACTATAACTGAATTTTCTCATGTAAATGTGTTCAGGACAGAACGCTTATCAAAAGTGTGAAGTTTGGGGCAGATTTGACATTCCATGCCTGAGTTACAGCAAATTCCTATTTAATTGCAATAATAGCATGCTTTAGCACTTAGCTAAGAGTTTGCTAGCATGTTTTAGCATGCTTCTATTATGTTGTTAGCATGTTTAGCACTTGCTGGCACTTTTTTATATGTTATTAGGAGTCCATATCAGTGTTAAACATGTCACTTCCTGTTGCCAGCAGGTGGCGCTATGACTGTAACTGAATATGAGCATGGTCATGTGTTCAGGACAGAACGCTTATCAAAAGTGTGAAGTTTGGGGCAGATTGGACATTCCATGCCTGAGTTACAGCAACTTCCTGTTTCATGGCGAAACATCGAAATTTGTCAGGCCGCCGAGGACCCGCCCTTTGACGAAAACTCAAGATCTTCGCAATTTAACGTCGCAAAGGCCTTAAGATTACACTCACCAAATTTGAAGATGATCAGATTAAAACTGTAGGAGGGGTTCGTTAAAGTACGAGGCCTGAAAATGGCAAAAACTGCACAAAAATCTGAGAGGAAGTTCAAAATGGCTGACTTCCTGTTGTGTTTAGGGCTATGCTCCAAGAGACTTTTTTGTAGGTATTAGGTCATTACATGTATGTACCGAATTTCGTGCACGTACGTGGAACGTTGCGGGAGGCGCACTCCGTTGAACTTTTATAGGTGGCGCTATCGAGCCATTTTGCCCCGTCCAATTCTGAAACCTATATCAGATGTAAATTTTCGCCAGTTCTGACGCGTGTGCAAAGTTTCGTGAGTTTTCGAGCATGTTTAGGCCCTCAAAAATGCAATTCAATGCGGAGAAGAAGAAGAAGAATAATAATAATAATAATAATAATAAACAGAGCAATTCCAAGAGGGTCCTCACACCATCGGTGCTCGGGCCCTAATAAACAGAGCAATTCCAAGAGGGTCCTCACACCATCGGTGCTCGGGCCCTAATTAAAGCTGCAAGCAGCGATGAAAGGGCCCTCGCACCCGTGCCATCAACACTCGGTGGCTTTAGGAAGACAGAGCATGGTTGGGAAATGTACATTTAAGGAGGTATATATAGTAAGAGTATGTCAAAGTTAGTAACAAAATGTTTTGTATAATGGTGATAATAGCATGCTTCATGACTCAGCTAAGTGTTGCTAGCATGTTTAGTCTGTTTCTAGCATGCTTAGTACACAATAATTATGTGGTTAGTACTGCATTACTGTGTTAACCATGTCAGTTTCTGTTGCCAGTAGGTGGCGTTATGACTATAGCTGAATATGAGCATGGATGTGTGTTCAGGACAGAACTCTTATTAAACGTGTGAAGTTTGGTGCAAATTGGAAATTGCCTTCTTGAGTAACAAAAAAGTCATGTTTCATTGAATTAGCATTCTTTAGCACTTAGCTAAGCATTGTTAGCATGTTTTAGCATGTTTCTAGCATGTTTAGAAGTCAATGGCATTTTTAACATGTTGCTAGAACGGCATCAACGTGTTAAACATGTCACTTCCTGTTGCCAGTAGGTGGCGCTATTACTATAAATGAACATTCTCATGTAGATGTATTCAGGCCATGACTCTTATCAAAAGTGTGAAGTTTGGGGCAGATTGGACATTCCATGCCTGAGTTACAGCACATTCCTATTTAATTGCAATAATAGCATGCTTTAGCACTTAGCTAAGAGTTTGCTAGCATGTTTTAGCATGTTTCTAGTATGTTGTTAGCATGTTTAACACTTGCTGGCACTTTTTTATATTTTATTAGGAGTCCATAACAGTGTTAAACATGTCACTTCCTGTTGCCAGCAGGTGGCGCTATGACTGTAACTGAATATAAGCATGGTCATGTGTTCAGGACAGAACGCTTATCAAAAGTGTGAAGTTTGGGGCAGATTGGACATTCCATGCCTGAGTTACAGCAACTTCATATTTAATTGCAGTAATATCATTCTTTAGCACTTAGCTAAGTGTTTGCTAGTATGTTTTAGCATGTCTCTAGTATGTTGGAAGGATGTTTAGCACCTACTGGCATTTTTTTTTATATGTTATTAGGAGTCAAGAACAGTGTTAAACGTCACTTCCTGTTGCCAGCAGGTGGCGCTATGACTATAACTAAATATGAGCATGGACATGTGTTCAAGAGATAACTCTTATCAAACGTGTGAAGTTTGGGGTAGATTGTACATTGCCTTCTTGAGTAACAACAAAGTCCTGTTTCATTGAATTAGCATGCTTTAGCACTTAGCTAAGTATTGCTAGCATGTTTTAACATGTTTCTAGCATGTTTAGAAGTCAATGGCATTTTTAACATGTTGCTAGAACGGCATCAACGTGTTAAACATGTCACTTCCTGTTGCCAGTAGGTGGTGCTATTACTATAACTGAATTTGAGCATAGACATGTGTTCAGGCCATGATTCTTATCAAACGTGTGAAGTTTGGGGCAGATTGGACATTCCATGCCTGAGTTACAGCAAATTCCTATTTAATTGCAGTGATAGCATGCTTTAGCACTTAGCTAAGTGTTTGCTAGCATGTTTCTAGTATGTTGCTAACCTGTTTAGCACTTGCTGGCTCTTTTTTATATGTTATTAGGAGACCACAACAGTGTTAAACATGTCACTTCCTGTTGACAGCAGGTGGCGCTATTACTATAACTGAATATTCTCATGTAGATGTGTTCAGGCCATGACTCTTATCAAACGTGTGAAGTTTGAGGCAGATTGGACATTCCATGCCTGTGTTACAGCAAATTCCTATTTAATTGCAGCAATAGCATGCTTTAGCACTTAGCTAAGTGTTTGCTAGCATGTTTTAGCATGTTTCTAGTATGTTGTTAGCATGTTTAACACTTGCTGGCACTTTTTTATATGTTATTAGGAGTCCATAACAGTGTTAAACGTCACTTCCTGTTGCCAGCAGGTGGCGCTATGACTATAACTAAATATGAGCATGGACATGTGTTCAAGAGATAACTCTTATCAAACGTGTGAAGTTTGGCGCAGATTGGACATTGCCTTCTTGAGTAACAACAACATCCTGTTTCATTGAATTAGCATGCTTTAGCACTTAGCTAAGTATTGCTAGCATGTTTTAACATGTTTCTAGCATGTTTAGAAGTCAATGGCATTTTTAACATGTTGCTAGAATGGCATCAACGTGTTAAACATGACACTTCCTGTTGCCAGTAGGTGGCGCTATTACTATAACTGAATTTTCTCATGTAGATGTGTTCAGGACAGAACGCTTATCAAAAGTGTGAAGTTTGGGGCAGATTGGACATTCCATGCCTGAGTTACAGCAAATTCCTATTTAATTGCAATCATAGCATGCTTTAGCACTTAGCTAAGAGTTTGCTAGCATGTTTTAGCATGCTTCTATTATGTTGTTAGCATGTTTAGCACTTGCTGGCACTTTTTTATATGTTATTAGGAGTCCATAACAGTGTTAAACATGTCACTTCCTGTTGCCAGCAGGTGGCGCTATGACTGTAACTGAATATGAGCATGGTCATGTGTTCAGGACAGAACGCTTATCAAAAGTGTGAAGTTTGGGGCAGATTGGACATTCCATGCCTGAGTTACAGCAACTTCCTGTTTCATGGCGAAACATCGAAATTTGTCAGGCCGCCGAGGACCCGCCCTTTGACGAAAACTCAAGATCTTCGCAATTTAACGTCGCAAAGGCCTTAAGATTACACTCACCAAATTTGAAGATGATCAGATTAAAACTGTAGGAGGAGTTCGTTAAAGTACGAGGCCTGAAAATGGCAAAAACTGCACAAAAATCTGAGAGGAAGTTCAAAATGGCTGACTTCCTGTTGTGTTTAGGGCTATGCTCCAAGAGACTTTTTTGTGGGTATTAGGTCATTACATGTATGTACCGAATTTCGTGCACGTACGTGGAACGTTGCGGGAGGCGCACTCCGTTGAACTTTTATAGGTGGCGCTATCGAGCCATTTTGCCCCGTCCAATTCTGAAACCTATATCAGATGTAAATTTTCGCCAGTTCTGACGCGTGTGCAAAGTTTCGTGAGTTTTCGAGCATGTTTAGGCCCTCAAAAATGCAATTAAATGCGGAGAAGAAGAAGAAGAAGAATAATAATAATAATAATAATAAACAGAGCAATTCCAAGAGGGTCCTCACACCATCGGTGCTCGGGCCCTAATTAAAGCTGCAAGCAGCGATGAAAGGGCCCTCGCACCCGTGCCATCAACACTCGGTGGCTTTAGGAAGACAGAGCATGGTTGGGAAATGTACATTTAAGGAGGTATATATAGTAAGAGTATGTCAAAGTCAGTTACAAAATGTTTTGTATAATGGTGATAATAGCATGCTTCATGACTCAGCTAAGTGTTGCTAGCATGTTTAGTCTGTTTCTAGCATGCTTAGTACACAATAATTATGTGGTTAGTACTGCATTACAGTGTTAACCATGTCAGTTTCTGTTGCCAGTAGGTGGCGTTATGGCTATAACTGAATATGAGCATGGATGTGTGTTCAGGACAGAACTCTTATCAAACGTGTGAAGTTTGGTGCAAATTGGACATTGCCTTCTTGAGTAACAACAAAGTCATGTTTCATTGAATTAACATTCTTTAGCACTTAGCTAAGCATTGTTAGCATGTTTTAACATGTTTCTAGCATGTTTAGAACTCAATGGCATTTTTAACATGTTGCTAGAACGGCATCAAAGTGTTAAACATGTCACTTCCTGTTGCCAGTAGGTGGCGCTATTACTATAACTGAATTTGAGCATAGACATGTGTTCAGGCCATGATTCTTATCAAATGTGTGAAGTTTGGGGCAGATTGGACATTCCATGCCTGAATTACAGCAAATTCCTATTTAATTGCAATAATAGCATGCTTTAGCACTTAGCTAAGAGTTTGCTAGCATGTTTTAGCATGTTTCTAGTATGTTGTTAGCATGTTTAGCACTTGCTGGCACTTTTTTATATGTTATTAGGAGTCCATAACAGTGTTAAACATGTCACTTCCTGCTGCCAGCAGGTGGCGCTATGACTGTAAGCATGATCATGTGTTCAGGACAGAACGCTTATCAAAAGTGTGAAGTTTGGGGCAGATTGGACATTCCTTGCCTGAGTTACAGCAAATTCATATTTAATTGCAGTAATATCATTCTTTAGCACTTAGCTAAGTGTTTGCTAGTATGTTTTAGCAAGTCTCTAGTATGTTGGTAGGATGTTTAGCACCTACTGGAATTTTTTTATATGTTATTAGGAGTCAAGAACAGTGTTAAACGTCACTTCCTGTTGCCAGCATGTGGCGCTATGACTATAACTAAATATGAGCATGGACATGTGTTCAAGAGATAACTCTTATCAAACGTGTGAAGTTTGGGGTAGATTGTACATTGCCTTCTTGAGTAACAACAAAGTCCTGTTTCATTGAATTAGCATGGTTTAGCACTTAGCTAAGTACTGCTAGCATGTTTTAACATGTTTCTAGCATGTATAGAACTCAATGGCATTTTTAACATGTTGCTAGAACGGCATCAAAGTGTTAAACATGTCACTTCCTGTTGCCAGTAGGTGGCGCTATTACTATAACTGAATTTGAGCATAGACATGTGTTCAGGCCATGATTCTTATCAAATGTGTGAAGTTTGGGGCAGATTGGACATTACATGCCTGAGTTACAGCAAATTCCTATTTAATTGCAGTAATAGCATGCTTTAGCACTTAGCTAAGTGTTTGCTAACATGTTTCTAGTATGTTGCTAACCTGTTTAGCACTTGCTGGCTCTTTTTTATATGTTATTAGGAGACCACAAGAGTGTTAAACATGTCACTTCCTGTTACCAGTAGGTGGCGCTATTACTATAACTGAATTTTCTCATGTAAATGTGTTCAGGACAGAACGCTTATCAAAAGTGTGAAGTTTGGGGCAGATTGGACATTCCATGCCTGAGTTACAGCAAATTCCTATTTAATTGCAATAATAGCATGCTTTAGCACTTAGCTAAGAGTTTGCTAACATGTTTTAGCATGCTTCTATTATGTTGTTAGCATGTTTAGCACTTGCTGGCACTTTTTTATATGTTATTAGGAGTCCATATCAGTGTTAAACATGTCACTTCCTGTTGCCAGCAGGTGGCGCTATGACTGTAACTGAATATGAGCATGGTCATGTGTTCAGGACAGAACGCTTATCAAAAGTGTGAAGTTTGGGGCAGATTGGACATTCCATGCCTGAGTTAAAGCAACTTCCTGTTTCATGGCGAAACATCGAAATTTGTCAGGCCGCCGAGGACCCGCCCTTTGACGAAAACTCAAGATCTTCGCAATTTAACGTCGCAAAGGCCTTAAGATTACACTCACCAAATTTGAAGATGATCAGATTAAAACTGTAGGAGGAGTTCGTTAAAGTACGAGGCCTGAAAATGGCAAAAACTGCACAAAAATCTGAGAGGAAGTTCAAAATGGCTGACTTCCTGTTGTGTTTAGGGCTATGCTCCAAGAGACTTTTTTGTAGGTATTAGGTCATTACATGTATGTACCGAATTTCGTGCACGTACGTGGAACGTTGCGGGAGGCGCACTCCGTTGAACTTTTATAGGTGGCGCTATCGAGCCATTTTGCCCCGTCCAATTCTGAAACCTATATCAGATGTAAATTTTCACCAGTTTTGACGCGTGTGCAAAGTTTCGTGAGTTTTCGAGCATGTTTAGGCCCTCAAAAATGCAATTCAATGCGGAGAAGAAGAATAATAATAATAATAATAATAATAATAAACAGAGCAATTCCAAGAGGGTCCTCACACCATCGGTGCTCGGGCCCTAATTAAAGCTGCAAGCAGCGATGAAAGGGCCCTCGCACCCGTGCCATCAACACTCGGTGGCTTTAGAAAGACAGAGCATGGTTGGGAAATGTACATTTAAGGAGGTATGTATAGTAAGAGTATGTCAAAGTCAGTTACAAAATGTTTTGTATAATGGTGATAATAGCATGCTTCATGACTCAGCTAAGTGTTGCTAGCATGTTTAGTCTGTTCCTAGCATGCTTAGTACACAATAATTATGTGGTTAGTACTGCATTACTGTGTTAACCATGTCAGTTTCTGTTGCCAGTAGTGGACTATAACTGAATACGAGCATGGATGTGTGTTCAGGACAGAACTCTTATCAAAAGTGTGAAGTTTGGTGCAAATTGGACATTGCCTTCTTGAGTAACAACAAAGTCATGTTTCATTGAATTAGCATTCTTTAGCACTTAGCTAAGCATTGTTAGCATGTTTTAACATGTTTCTAGCATGTTTAGAACTCAATGGCATTTTTAACATGTTGCTAGAACGGCATCAACCTGTTAAACATGTCACTTCCTGTTGCCAGTAGGTGGCGCTATTACTATAACTGAACATTCTCATGTAGATGTGTTCAGGCCATGACTCTTATCAAAAGTGTGAAGTTTGGGGCAGATTGGACATTCCATGCCTGAGTTACAGCAAATTCCTATTTAATTGCAATAATAGCATGCTTTAGCACTTAGCTAAGAGTTTGCTAGCATGTTTTAGCATGTTTCTAGTATGTTGTTAGCATGTTTAACACTTGCTGGCACTTTTTTATATGTTATTAGGAGTCCATAACAGTGTTAAACATGTCACTTCCTGTTGCCAGCAGGTGGCGCTATGACTGTAACTGAATATAAGCATGGTCATGTGTTCAGGACAGAACGCTTATCAAAAGTGTGAAGTTTGGGGCAGATTGGACATTCCATGCCTGAGTTACAGCAAATTCATATTTAATTGCAGTAATATCATTCTTTAGCACTTAGCTAAGTGTATGCTAGTATGTTTTAGCATGTCTCTAGTATGTTGGTAGGATGTTTAGCACCTACTGGCATTTTTTTATATGTTATTAGGAGTCAAGAACAGTGTTAAACGTCACTTCCTGTTGCCAGCAGGTGGCGCTATGACTATAACTAAATATGAGCATGGGCATGTGTTCAAGAGATAACTCTTATCAAACGTGTGAAGATTGGGGTAGATTGTACATTGCCTTCTTGAGCAACAACAAAGTCCTGTTTCATTGAATTAGCATGCTTTAGCACTTAGCTAAGTATTGCTAGCATGTTTTAATATGTTTCTAGCATGTTTAGAACTCAATGGCATTTTTAACATGTTGCTAGAACGGCATCAACGTGTTAAACATGTCACTTCCTGTTGCCAGTAGGTGGCGCTATTACTATAACTGAATTTGAGCATAGACATGTGTTCAGGCCATGATTCTTATCAAACGTGTGAAGTTTGGGGCAGATTGGACATTCCATGCCTGAGTTACAGCAAATTCCTATTTAATTGCAGTAATAGCATGCTTTAGCACTTAGCTAAGTGTTTGCTAACATGTTTCTAGTATGTTACTAACCTGTTTAGCACTTGCTGGCTCTTTTTTATATGTTATTAGGAGACCACAACAGTGTTAAACATGTCACTTCCTGTTGACAGCAGGTGGCGCTATTACTATAACTGAATATTCTCATGTAGATGTGTTCAGGCCATGACTCTTATCAAACGTGTGAAGTTTGGGGCAGATTGGACATTCCATGCCTGTGTTACAGCAAATTCCTATTTAATTGCAACAATAGCATGCTTTAGCACTTAGCTAAGTGTTTGCTAGCATGTTTTAGCATGTTTCTAGTATGTTGTTAGCATGTTTAGCACTTGCTGGCACTTTTTTATATGTTTTTATATGTCCACAACAGTGTTTAACATGTCACTTCCTGTTGCCAGCAGGTGGCACTATGACTGTAACTGAATATGAGCATGGTCATGTGTTCAGGACAGAACGTTTATTAAAAGTGTGAAGTTTGGCGCAGATTGGACATTGCCTTCTTGAGTAACAACAACATCCTGTTTCATTGAATTAGCATGCTTTAGCACTTAGCTAAGTATTGCTAGCATGTTTTAACATGTTTCTAGCATGTTTAGAAGTCAATGGCATTTTTAACATGTTGCTAGAATGGCATCAACGTGTTAAACATGACACTTCCTGTTACCAGTAGGTGGCGCTATTACTATAACTGAATATTCTCATGTAGATGTGTTCAGGACAGAACGCTTATCAAAAGTGTGAAGTTTGGGGCAGATTGGACATTCCATGCCTGAGTTACAGCAAATTCCTATTTAATTGCAATAATAGCATGCTTTAGCACTTAGCTAAGAGTTTGCTAGCATGTTTTAGCATGCTTCTAGTATGTTGTTAGCATGTTTAGCTCTTGCTGGCACTTTTTTATATGTTATTAGGAGTCCATAACAGTGTTAAACATGTCACTTCCTGTTGCCAGCAGGTGGCGCTATGACTATAACTGAATATGAGCATGGTCATGTGTTCAGGACAGAACTCTTATCAAACGTATGAAGTTTGGGGCAGATTGGACATTCCATGCCTGAGTTACAGCAACTTCCTGTTTCATGGCGAAACATCGAAATTTGTCAGGCCGCCGATGACCCGCCCTTCGACGAAAACTCAAGATCTTCGCAATTTAACGTCGCAAAGGCCTTAAGATTACACTCACCAAATTTGAAGATGATCAGATTAAAACTGTAGGAGGAGTTCGTTAAAGTACGAGGCCTGAAAATGTCAAAAACTGCACAAAAATCTGAGAGGAAGTTGAAAATGGCTGACTTCCTGTTGGGTTTAGGGCTATGCTCCAAGAGACTTTTTTGTAGGTATTAGGTCATTACATGTATGTACCGAATTTCGTGCACGTACGTGGAACGTTGCGGGAGGCGCACTCCGTTGAACTTTTATAGGTGGCGCTATCGAGCCGTTTTGCCCCGTCCAATTCTGAAACCTATATCAGATGTAAATTTTCGCCAGTTCTGACGCGTGTGCAAAGTTTCGTGAGTTTTCGCGCATGTTTAGGCCCTCAAAAATGCAATTCAATGCGGAGAAGAAGAATAATAATAATAATAATAATAATAATAAACAGAGCAATTCCAAGAGGGTCCTCACACCATCGGTGCTCGGGCCCTAATAATAATAAACAGAGCAATTCCAAGAGGGTCCTCACACCATCGGTGCTCGGGCCCTAATTAAAGCTGCAAGCAGCGATGAAAGGGCCCTCGCACCCGTGCCGCCGCCACCCGGTGGCTTTAGGAAGACAGAGCATGGTTGGAAAATGTGCATTTAAGGAGGTATATATAGTAGTTGCTAGCATGTTTAGTATGTTTTTAGCATGCTTAGTACACAATAGTTATGTGGTTAGTACTGCATTACTGTGTTAACCATGTCAGTTTCTGTTGCCAGTAGGTGGGGCTATGTCTATATCTGAATATCGCTATGTAGATGTGTTCAGTGCAGGACTTTTATCAAACATGTGGAGTTTGGGGCAGATTGGACATTGTATGCTTGAGTTACAACAACTTCCTTTAGCATTTCTAGCATGTTTTATGATGTTTCTAGCATATTACATATTAATTTTGGGGTAGATTGGACATTGAATGCCTGAGTTACAGCAAATTCATATTTAATTGCAGTAATAGGATGCTTTAACACTTAGCTAAGTATTTGATTGCATGTTTCTAGTATGTTGCTAACATGTTTAGCAGTTGGTGACACTTTTTTATATGTTATTAGGAGTCCAGAATAGTGTTAAACGTCACTTCCTGTTGCCAGCAGGCGGCGCTATGACTATATCTGAATATGAGCATGGACTTGTGTTCAGGAGATAACTATTATCAAACGTTTGAAGTTTGGGGTAGATTGGACATTGTATGCCTAAGTTACAACAACTTCCTTTAGCATTTCTAGCATGCTTTAGAACTTAGCTAGGTGTTGCTAGCATGTTTATTGCATGTTACATATTAAGTTTGGGGCAGATTGGACATTCCATGCCTGTGTTACAGCAAATTCATATTTAATTGCAGCAATAGCATGCTTTAGCACTTAGCTAAGTGTTTGCTAATATGTTTCTAGTATGTTGTTAGCGTGTTTAGCACTTGCTGGCACTTTTTTATATGTTATCAGGAGTCCACAACAGTGTTTAACATGTCACTTCCTGTTGCCAGCAGGCGGTGCTATGACTGTAACTGAATGAGCATGGTCATGTGTTCAGGACAGAACGCTTATCAAAAGTGTGAAGTTTGGCGCAGATTGGACATTGCCTTCTTGAGTAACAACAACATCCTGTTTCATTGAATTAGCTAAGTATTGCTAGCATGTTTTAACATGTTTCTAGCATTTTTAGAAGTCAATGGCATTTTTAACATGTTGCTAGAACGGCATCAACGTGTTAAACATGACACTTCCTGTTACCAGTAGGTGGCGCTATTACTATAACTGAATATTCTCATGTAGATGTGTTCAGGCCATGACTCTTATCAAACGTGTGAAGTCTGGGGCAGATTGGACATTCTGTGCCTGAGTTACAACAAATTTCTATTTAATTGCAGTAATAGCATGCTTTAGCACTTAGCTAAGTGTTTGCTAGCATGTTTTAGCATGTTTCTAGTATGTTGTTAGCATGTTTAGCACTTGCTGGCACTTTTTTATATGTTATCAGGAGTCCACAAGAGTGTTAAACATGTCACTTCCTGTTGCCAGCAGGTGGCGCTATGACTATAACTGAATATGAGCATGGTCATGTGTTCAGGACAGAACGCTTATCAAAAGTGTGAAGTTTGGGGCAGATTGGACATTCCATGCCTGAGTTACAGCAACTTCCTATTTATTTGCAGCAATAGCATGCTTTAGCACTTAGCTAAGTGTTTGCTAACATGTTTCTAGTATGTTGTTAGCATGTTTAGCACTTGCTGGCACTTTTTTATATGTTATCAGGAGTCCACAAGAGTGTTAAACATGTCACTTCCTGTTGCCAGCAGGTGGCGCTATGACTATAACTGAATATGAGCATGGTCATGTGTTCAGGACAGAACTCTTATCAAAAGTGTGAAGTTTGGGGAAGATTGGACATTCCATGCCTGAGTTACAGCAACTTCCTGTTTCATGGCGAAACATCGAAATTTGTCAGGCCGCCGAGGACCCGCCCTTCGACGAAAACTCAAGATCTTCGCAATTTAACGTCGCAAAGGCCTTAAGATTACACTCACCAAATTTGAAGATGATCAGATTAAAACTGTAGGAGGAGTTCGTTAAAGTACGAGGCCTGAAAATGGCAAAAAGTGCACAAAAATCAGAGAGGAAGTTGAAAATGGCTGACTTCCTGTTGTGTTTAGGGCTATGCTCCAAGAGACTTTTTTGTAGGTATTAGGTCCTTTCACATATGTACCGAATTTCGTACACGTACGTGGAACACAGCGGGAGGCGCACTCCGTTGAACTTTTATAGGTGGCGCTATCGAGCCATTTTGCCCCGCCCAATTCTGAAACCTATATCAGATGTAAATTTTCGCCAGTTCTGACGCGTGTGCAAAGTTTCGTGAGTTTTCGAGCATGTTTAGGCCCTCAAAAATGCAATTAAATGCGGAGAAGAATAATAATAATAATAATAATAAACAGAGCAATTCCAAGAGGGTCCTCACACCATCGGTGCTCGGGCCCTAATAATGCAACAAAGTTTGTTTCCAGAAGAAAATAACGTCACAGTCCAGCTTAAGTAAGTTCAGTGATGTTTCATTTTTGTTTTAAAAAAAGTTATTAATTTAGTTAATTTATATATATATACATATATATATATATATATATATATATATATATATATATATATATATATATATATATATATATATATATCCGCTCTGGAGTAAACCTTGATGTCATTGTCCAGTTCAGTTCAGTTCTCATATAATGGTGTCGATGCAGGCAGATCAATATTATTGTTGAATATTAAATTTAATTTAAATGTAATGTCCCCAACTAAGCAAGCCAAGCCAATGGCAACAAAGGGGGAAAAAGGCGACAGTGGCAAGCGACAAGTTCAGCTCGTAGGGTTCTTTAGCTTTTTTTAAACCTAGACCTGTTGTCTCTAGTCTGTAAGCTAGTCTGAAAAAGTCTGATTGTTAGTCTGGAGGCTTTCGCGATCTGTTTCTTTGGGTCACTTTTTCCCGTGGTCACCGGCTGACAGTGTGGCGTAGATGAAGACTTGCCTGTGTTTCAAACACATATCAGCGCTGGTGTGTGTGTGTGTGTGTGTGTGTGTGTGTGTGTGTGTGTGTGTGTGTGTGTGTGTGTGTGTCTCACTTCAATATCACTTCACTTGGGGACAAACTAATCCACCATAACCACAGCATCAGGACACCTTCAATTCTTTCCCTGCCAGCGAACATCAGCGCTCAGCTTAATGTTTCAGTCAAAGCCTTTGGTCTAAAAGATGTTGCCGTGGACAAAAGCGGCTGCTCAGTAGTTGGCTGAATGTTTGCGTTGGGAATGGCCTTTTTGCATGCCACTTAGTTAAACTCGGCTCCGTTGTGCCGTCATTTTCATGACTACAACAAGGCTGACATGCAGTTTTATTGTCTTGCGGTTTCCTGAAGGTGCTTTGGTCTATGAAACTGAGCTCAGGTTTCATGCCTGTTGCTGTATGGGGTGATGCGTAACCACAGCTCTCTTACCAAGGTAGTAGTCCAACACATTGGCATGCAAAGTGATATGTTTAGTCATATTGGTTTAAATAACCACAGCATATCAGTTTCATGTCTGAATTTCAGGCTGTGTGTGTTCCTCATACATTGCATTTCCAATGCAAATCACTAGTCCACAAGTGCTTTTGTCTGTATGGGCTTTTGGAACAGAGTGGCAACTCTTGATCCATATGAAGTGAAAATATTCTAATGTGCTAATCCTTTTTTTAAACCCTAGATTATTGTATTTTAGGCTCCCCTCAGCCCCACATATCATCTCTCCTCAGATTGATTATTATATGAAGTTGTGTATCGTGGTGGATCCCTAGAATCATCAGCACCTTTCAGGAGGGTTAGATCTATCTGTACTTACAGACACAGAAGAGTTAGATCTATCTGTACTTGCAGACACAGAAGGGTTAGATCTATCTGTACTTACAGACACAGAAGGGTTAGATCTATCTGTACTTGCAGACACAGAAGGGTTAGATCTATCTGTACTTACAGACACAGAAGGGTTAGATCTATCTGTACTTACAGACACAGAAGGGTTAGAGCGATCTGTACTTGCAGACACAGAAGAGTTAGATCTATCTGTACTTGCAGACACAGAAGGGTTAGATCTATCTGTACTTACAGACACAGAAGGGTTAGATCTATCTGTACTTACAGATACAGAAGGGTTAGATCTATCTGTACTTGCAGACACAGAAGGGTTAGATCTATCTGTACTTACAGATACAGAAGGGTTAGATCTATCTGTACTTGCAGACACAGAAGGGTTAGAGCGATCTGTACTTGCAGACACAGAAGGGTTAGATCAATCTGTACTTGCAGACACAGAAGGGTTAGATCTATCTGTACTTACAGACACAGAAGGGTTAGAGCGATCTGTACTTGCAGACACAGAAGAGTTAGATCTATCTGTACTTGCAGACACAGAAGGGTTAGATCTATCTGTACTTACAGACACAGAAGGGTTAGATCTATCTGTACTTACAGATACAGAAGGGTTAGATCTATCTGTACTTGCAGACACAGAAGGGTTAGATCTATCTGTACTTACAGATACAGAAGGGTTAGATCTATCTGTACTTGCAGACACAGAAGGGTTAGAGCGATCTGTACTTGCAGACACAGAAGGGTTAGATCAATCTGTACTTGCAGACACAGAAGGGTTAGAGCGATCTGTACTTACAGACACAGAAGGGTTAGATCTATCTGTACTTGCAGACACAGAAGGGTTAGATCTATCTGTACTTGCAGACACAGAAGGGTTAGATCTAGGGCTGCAACTAACGATTATTTTGATGATCGATTAATCGGTCGATTATTTTTACGATTAATCTATTAATCAGTTTATGTACTTATATTTTAGTTTTGCCCATTTTTTCCCAAGTAAATTATTAACAAAGGGTCTTTATCATTCAACATAGACTTTTTAGAGATTTTAACCATTTTGCATTGTCATATCCTCATCAAAAACATACCTGGAGTTGTGTTTTATTATGTGTTAGTAATCCTTTGTCGAACTCTTCTGCAATCAAAACACTGACCCATACGTACTCTAGCAAATTTCACAAGGAGATTTCAAATAATGTTTTCACCATGGCAGTCCTTAGGGCTCCTAAAGTAGTTTAACATCCCGAACAAAGCTATTAAGGAATCTTGCAGAGCATATTTTCACGAAGAATAAGAATAAAATAGAATACAGTTGCAGTAAATTGCATTTTAATATTTTGTTTCCTGTAAACACACAGCTTATACATGGGAAACAGCTTTATAGCTTATGCTGTGAAATCAATCATAAAGTTGAAAGTAGCTCAACTTTATGGTAATGAGCTATGACGCGGTTTAGCGGCAGACGCCAGCAACCAATCGGAATATAGATGTCCTTCGCGCTGGCTGATTCCGGAGAAACATACGATGTAAACTTTCGTTCCTACCAAAACATTAATTCCGAGAAAAAATAATTAATTGCAGAGTTTAACCATCATAGAGTGAAAGTGTATCATTTGCATGTGTTTAACAGGGCGCGCTTGACAGGGCATATAAGAACGAGCAGAGAGAGAGAGCCCCGGCCGCGCGCGCGCACTCACCCTCTCTCTCTCCGTCGCGCATATTAATCAAAATCAATTGATACGATGGTGTCGAAAAAAAAAAGACATCTTTGGATGACTTCGTTCGATTAGTTTTATCTTCCGCTTTTTCTTTCTCGAGCTTACACCACTGCCGCCTGCCTCCGCCATCTCGCTGAATGCTGCAGAGACGCTGTGCGGGAAGCACGTGACATAAAACGAGGCCAGCTATTGGCTATTCGCTACTTCTCCTGCTGTACTGGCTGAGTAAAACCACCGGTGGCTCATTACTGCCACACTTTGGTCACGGCAGATTTAAAATATGCACGAAATGAGCCGCTTACGGCAAATAAAAGTTATTTAGCAACTAATCGATGACTAAATTAATTGACAACTATTTTGATAATCGATTTTAATCGATTAAATCAATTAGTTGTTTCAGCTCTAGTTAGATCTATCTGTACTTGCAGACACAGAAGGGTTAGATCGATCTGTACTTACAGACACAGAAGGGTTAGATCTATCTGTACTTACTGACACAGAAGGGTTAGATCGATCTGTACTTACAGACACAGAAGGGTTAGATCTATCTGTACTTGCAGACACAGAAGGGTTAGATCGATCTGTACTTACAGACACAGAAGGGTTAGATCTATCTGTACTTACAGACACAGAAGGGTTAGATCTATCTGTACTTGCAGACACAGAAGGGTTAGATCTATCTGTACTTACAGACACAGAAGGGTTAGATCGATCTGTACTTACTGACACAGAAGGGTTAGATCGATCTGTACTTACAGACACAGAAGGGTTAGATCTATCTGTACTTGCAGACACAGAAGGGTTAGAGCGATCTGTACTTACAGACACAGAAGGGTTAGATCTATCTGTACTTGCAGACACAGAAGGGTTAGATCGATCTGTACTTACAGACACAGAAGGGTTAGATCTATCTGTATTTACAGACACAGAAGGGTTAGATCTATCTGTACTTACTGACACAGAAGGGTTAGATCGATCTGTACTTACAGACACAGAAGGGTTAGATCGATCTGTACTTACTGACACAGAAGGGTTAGATCGATCTGTACTTACAGACACAGAAGGGTTAGATCTATCTGTACTTACTGACACAGAAGGGTTAGATCGATCTGTACTTACAGACACAGAAGGGTTAGATCTATCTGTACTTACAGACACAGAAGGGTTAGAGCGATCTGTACTTACAGACACAGAAGGGTAAGAGCGATCTGTACTTACAGACACAGAAGGGTTAGATCTATCTGTACTTACAGACACAGAAGGGTTAGAGCGATCTGTACTTACAGACACAGAAGGGTAAGAGCGATCTGTACTTACAGACACAGAAGGGTTAGATCTATCTGTACTTACTGACACAGAAGGGTTAGATCGATCTGTACTTACAGACACAGAAGGGTAAGAGCGATCTGTACTTACAGACACAGAAGGGTTAGATCGATCTGTACTTACAGACACAGAAGGGTAAGAGCGATCTGTACTTACAGACACAGAAGGGTTAGATCGATCTGTACTTACAGACACAGAAGGGTTAGCGATCTGTACTTACTGACACAGAAGGGTTAGATCTATCTGTACTTGCAGACACAGAAGGGTTAGATCAATCTGTACTTGTAGACACAGAAGGGTTAGATCGATCTGTACTTACAGACACAGAAGGGTTAGAGCGATCTGTACTTACTGACACAGAAGGGTTAGATCTATCTGTACTTGCAGACACAGAAGGGTTAGATCTATCTGTACTTACTGACGTCTTTGCTGATTGTTTGGACAGACCAAAGATGTTTGTCGACTATCACTTCTGATTCTCTCATAGCTTTTCAGTTTCCTCCATTGGCCATCAGGTTGACTGGAAATTCTGTGTGTTAAAAAAAATTAAAAGATGTTTAGCCTTTTGTAATGCACTAAAATCATATGCATGTCATAACCCTAATGTTCATTCGACCGTTTTACGTTGTAAATACTAACATGTCTTGTTGTTTCATGTGAATACTAACATTGAACTCTCTGCTAAGCCTAACTATTACAGTTCATCACCCTCCCTGTTGTTCTGAACCGTACTGATTGGCAAAAAGCAAACACACTCTGGCTCATCCCTCATGGATGTGGAGACACAGCGGATCTGAGATGAAGCTACACCTGTCCTTCTAAAAATAGGCGCTCACATATAAACAGAATTCCCTGATGCACGGCTGCGATGAGGCCTAATTAGATGAACATCAAAGCAGTTTCCAGGGGTTGTCTAGTCCTTGGAAATTTACCAAAAATAGAAGTTTGTGAAGGATTTGCAGCCCTGGGGAAAGTCAGTGCTTCTGCTCTTGGGTTACAAAGGAATCAAGGATGATGAGCTGGTAAATACATATCATGCCAATAATCGCTGGTAAAAATGACCAGATTATTTAACTGAGATTGAACACCTGCTCAGCTCAGGAAGTTGTGTTGAAGGAGAATGTTAGTCTGTGTCTGCTTGCATACTGAAGACTTCCCTCCCTCCCTCCATCCCTCTCTCTCTCTGTCTCCCTCTCCCTCTCCCTCCATCCCTCTCTCTCTCTGTCTCCCTCTCCCTCTCCCTCCATCCCTCTCTCTCTCTGTCTCCCTCTCCCTCTCCCTCCATCCCTCTCTCTCTCTGTCTCCCTCTCCCTCCATCCCTCTCTCTCTCTGTCTCCCTCTTCCCTCTCCCTCTTCCCTCTCCCTCTTCCCTCTCCCTCTCCCTCTCCCTCTCCCTCTCTCTCTCTGTCTCCCTCTCCCTCTCCCTCCATCCCTCTCTCTCTCTGTCTCCCTCTCCCTCCATCCCTCTCTCTCTCTGTCTCCCTCTTCCCTCTCCCTCTTCCCTCTCCCTCTCCCTCTCCCTCTCCCTCTCCCTCTCCCTCTCCCTCTCCCTCTCCCTCTCCCTCTCCCTCTCCCTCTCCCTCTCCCTCTCCCTCTCTCTCTCTGTCTCCCTCTCCCTCTTCCCTCTCCCTCTCCCTCTCCCTCTCCCTCTCCCTCTCCCTCTCCCTCTCTCTCTCTCTCTCAGGGGTTATTTATAGCCGGGTCTTGCTGTGTTGGGCTGCTGTGAAGAAGTGAAAAGCCTTTTCATGTTCTCTCTAATTACCATCTGCGGCTTTACTCCTCATTTACACTGTTATTTACCACACTGCCGCTCAGCTGCCATCACTGGACCCCTTTTTACTTGTAGTCTTCACTTGTAACGTTTGACTTTAAAGGCCTCCGTACTTTAAAAACCTACGCGATTGGCTCACTTTTTCGGAAGAACAGTTTAATAAACAATGACCAGTTTAAGTTTAACGAACAATAAACAGCAACAGCTGTGTGTTTTCAGGTAAAAGCTGAAATATCTGAATGTTAGAGAGGTTGAAAACTTTTTCTCCACTGGTTGAACATTTATGATTTATGTGTTGCTTACAAAACATGTATTTCCTCCATGTGACGGTGAAAATAGATTGTTTTGCCACTGAATCATGTTCTGTTTCTGTTGTTTTGTCTCAGAATCTCAGATGGATCAGACTGTAGAGATTTTGAAGCCGTCAGCGTTCGACCACATTCCCACAGGTAAGACAACCCATGTCTTCCCGTGATATATTTTTGTTTGTACGTATATTTTTGCAAAACTGGAGGAGCTGCGAGTACGTATCTGGGCGATTGTGGCACACAGATCATTCAAACGTGTTGTGTCTTTATCTGTTGTCTGTTGGATTGTTTCGTGTTCTCAGCACTTTTAATGCTGTGTTTGAAGAGACAAACAGTAGCTCATTTCATCCCAGCCTTGATTTAGCACACTGATTTATAGATGAGGTCTTACAGAGACGGACAGATGAGCATTAGCGTTTCAAAACCGCAGCATGGAAATTACAATAACACTTAAACGAGCTCTGTTTTGTTGTGTTTGTGTTCAATCTTCATGTAGATTCCCGTTCCAAATAAAGCGCAGCACTAGATCGCGTCGATCACGTTTTGAAGATGCTTCTCTGCGAGTGTTAGTGTTGGACATGTTGTTATCATGTCTGCTAATACATCAGAGATGATGTTGGATTGATGCATTTTCAGGATAAACAACCTTAGCTCTTTGTTCTGCATCGGTGACCAAACAAATGTGCTGTGCCTCTCAGTTTGTGATGTGTATGAAGCGTGGCGTGGGCTGGGGAACGAGCGTCGGGTTGTGTAGGACTCTGACTAACGCTGTTCGCCTCTGATGAATGAAGCACACGCCTCTTCTGTGTGTGTTAGTGTGGTGATTGTACTCAGTCACAACAGTACGTTTGTGCAATTTGCAGTGCAACTAAGGATGCCAAAAAAAGCAGTGACGGCTTAAGAAGTTTGTCTATGAAGGATTATGTGTATTTTCAGTCATCTTTAGTCAGATGCATTTAAATCGTGACTGTGCCCCAGATGCAATCAACTCTATCTGTGACTGTGAATATGTGTGAATATACAGACCTATGGCCAATAGGAACTGATGGGTGTGAATGACAAAGAAACAACATTGCTGTTTCCGTTGTATGTAGCACTTTTGTCTTTATGTATAAAGTTCTGTAACTTTGGGTTAAGATTCTTTGAAGGCCGACATGCTAACACCGCTGCTGGAGAACTGTGCTACACTACTACCTTCAATAAATTCTTTCCCCACAAGACCTCTGGTCAAGCTTACTTATTTTATTTATTAGAGAAATCTAATAGATTGCGTGCCACCCTAACGGCCACTCGGCCAAATACAGCAAAATCTAGCAATTGTCTGAAAAGGTTTCACAAAGCAACACAATCTGTAGAACATGTCTCTCTCTCTTTACCTTGTCCTGCAGAAATGATCGTGTGTCTTTAAACGTTGGTTCTAATGGCTCGTTAATGTTGCGACTCGCTCAACAGTTCAGATACTTGTTTAGATCCCTCGTCTTCACAGATCTCCTAACACAAACCACATCGGGCATTTCACACAACATCCACCAGCTCTAACGAGCAGAGACCAGACCACCAGGAACACACACATCTAAACCACTGCAATGCTGCTGCTTTGTGGGACTAAAATAGGCCAGGAATATGAAGCGGTGGAGCTCATAACTAGAAGAGAAACGGAGACGAGGCATCAGTGTTGAGCCATTAGGTTGATAAACATACTTTGAGCACATTTGATGATGCAAGGGATTGTTTCGCAACATGACCAGCAAAGTCCTGGAAAGCCAAAAGGTCTAAATGTCCTAATGATGTCTGTTTGAGCGTCAGGGCAGTCATCATTGCAGATCAGTTTTGTCCCATGAAGTACATGATTATGTAATTTGCAGATTAAGCTGCTGATCATTTGATCTCTGAGAATCTGTGAAATGGTCTTGAATTGGATGTGACGTCACTGTCCCGACTCAGAGCTGAAAGTGAGCCATGAGGCGATGAAGCATTGGCTGTTCAGTGCATCAGCGCTGATGGCCGTCGGTCTGAGATGTGTTTTATCTGGTGTGAGTGGAGTTGCTGTGGTCGGTCCGAGGCTTGATGTGATCGAAGTGTTTGAGAGCTCATCAAAGCTGTCTGGACTCTCTGCTCTTGGCAGCAGGTTTGTCTACCAGCTCCAAAACCCGTCAGTGAATTACTGAATGCAACTAGAACTCAACATGCTAGTATCAGTGTTTACTCACTCTCGTAAGGAGAGGTGTTTCATTAGCAGGGTTAGGGTTATGGTTAGGGTCTTTTATCACAATGATGTCTGAAATGAGCTAAAGATTCTTAGTTTTATTTTTGTGCTCGTCTGTAAAATCTGTCTTTAGTCTCTGTTTTCTGATGGTTGATAAGCAATAGCTAGTGGTTGTAATGTGTGTTCTGTGAATGTGGCATTAAAATCAAACTTACATTTCAGATTGCATGTCTGCTGGTTTAACATTTAAACACAAAAGTGGAGGGGGTTAGGGTTAAGCACACTTTCAAACACACTGTCTCTCTCTTTGTGTGTGTGTGTGTGTGTGTGTGTGTGTGCGTCAACCGTCTCCATACGAGAGCAGAACGTGTCATGTTTGCTGTGGGACAGCCCTGTGATGTCATCAGACAGTCGAGCGCTGCAGATCAGTGTGTGAGTTAGAGAGAGAGAGAGAGAGAGAGAGAGATCAGCGTGTGAGTTAGAGAGAGAGAGAGAGAGAGATCAGTGTGTGAGTGAGAGAGAGAGAGAGACACAGAGAGAGAGCCACAGAGAGAGAGAGACACAGAGAGAGAGCCACAGAGAGAGAGAGAGAGAGAGAGACACAGAGAGAGAGACGGGCTGGTGAGCTTCATTCTGACAGGAGCCACTGCTCTTTATTCTTCTCGTGTCATGATGTGTGTTTGTGTTTGTTTTCATGCGGGTTTTGCTCTTTTAATTGCACTTCATATTTGAGGTTTCAGCGCTGCTGATCTGTATGGACGTTTAGGTCAGTGTTTCTCACCTGCCGGAAAGAGTTGCGAGGACTGGAGTTGAGAAACACTGGTTTAGAGGGACGCGTGACGATTGATTGTGTGTGTGTGTGTGTGTGTGTGTGTGTGTGTGTGTGTGTGTGTGTGTGTGTGTGTGACTAGTGTTATGTCATTCTGCTTATCAACACTCACACCAGTGAACTTGACATCATCATGACAGACGGACACATGAACATGTCTCTCGTGTCGTTGTTGTTGGGGTTTAGTGTGTGTTAGTGTGTGTTTGATGGGGTTGTGTATCGTGGCTCTGATGTTGTATCCTCTACACTGCAGTTATTTGAACATGAAAGCAAAATCTTGAAGAGTGCCACACTGTTAATTTCCCAAGAGCCTCTGGGCTTGAAAAATACACGCGCTGTTACAGCTAGAGATCACTGTGTGTGTGTGTGTGTGTGTGTGTTCTGCAGGTTGAGGTTCGAGCTCCAGACGGAGTTTTCACTGATCATGTCTCTCGTATCTGCCTGTGATCCTGTGATCCTGCGCTGGTCTCGGCACTGTGTGTGTGTGTGTGTGTTCTGGGGGTCGGGGTACGAGTTCTAGCTCCCGC
Organism: Scardinius erythrophthalmus; assembly: GCF_964197995.2. Classification (NCBI taxonomy): domain Eukaryota; kingdom Metazoa; phylum Chordata; class Actinopteri; order Cypriniformes; family Leuciscidae; genus Scardinius; species Scardinius erythrophthalmus. Next base: position 153,339 of record NC_138232.1, read on the forward strand.
TGGTCGCGTGTCTCTCTGTGTTCCAGCGCTCGTCTCCTCACCGTGTTTGTCTTGTTCTCTGCAGTGGAGCTGAGTTCTGCTCTGCCGGTGCGGGTTCCTCCGGCTGCTATCCCGATGGACCTGCGCGTGGAACCGGAACCGGCGCTGGACTCAGGTCGTCGTGAGCAGCAGCTTCAGCAGGAGCTTCTGGGGCTCAAACACAAGCAGCAGGTCCAACGACAGCTCCTGATCGCAGAGTTCCAGCGGCAGCACGACCAGCTCTCTCGCCAACACGAGGCTCAGCTACAGGAGCACATGCAGGTCAGAGTGTGTGAGTGTGTGTGAGAGAGAGAGTGTGTGTGAGTGTGTGAGAGAGAGAGTGTGAGTGAGTGTGTGAGTGAGAGTGTGAGTAAGTGTGAGTGTGAGTGAGTGTGTGAGTGAGAGTGTCAAGTCAAGTCATCTTTATTTATATAGCGCTTCTAACAATGTAGATTGTTTCAAAGCAGCTTTACAGAGATAAACGTATAATTTAAGGTAACAGAGATTGTTTTGGCTTTATAGCGGTTCTTTAATAAAGTTATTTTCCAGCTAAAGTTAGTTTTGATTGATTCGCTTCCGTCGCAACGATCATTTGTTATTAAATTAGGGGACGCTAAGACGACACAATTCTCTCTACATAGACTTTAAACGCGAACCTGTGAGAAACGCTGATGGCGTTCACATGCGCATTAAGAACTGGTTCTATAGTTATGTGCGTTTGAATATATGTACGCGGGTTTGGAATTCCCTACAGACCAAGCCTAAACAAAGTACTGGTGTTTCCTTATAAATTTTGATACAGAATTTTATTTTATTTTGTCACTTCGGGGTAGATACGCGAATTGAGTTTCCCGACAACGCTTTATCTGTAGAGTGGTAAAGGGATCCTCCATAGGGAGAGGCTAGTTGGCACTTCAGCACTGCGTTGTCATCGGTCCAGGCGAAGGTCCTTCGTCAGATCTGGATACGGCCTGGATCCGTCTGGCTGCGGGAAAACCTTGGGATAAACAAAAACACTAATATTAGCGTAGATGCCATTCTTCTCATGATGTAACGAGTACATCAAGATTTATGGGAAGTGTTCCCTGTTCCGGCTGACCTAATCTATGCAGCCTAACATTGAATTATAGAAGTCTATAATGTGTTATGTGAATGCTAGGTCAAAGAGATGTGTCTTTAGTCTAGCTTTGAACTGGCAGAGTGTGTCTGCTTCCCGGACAATGGTAGGAAAACTGTTCCAGAGTTTTGGTGCTAAATAGGAAAAGGATCTTCCGCCTGCAGTCGATTTTGATATTCTAGGTATTATCAACTGGCCGGAATTTTGAGATCGCAATAGACGTGAAGGACTATAATGCGTTAAGAGCTCGCTCAAGCACTGCGGAGCTAAACCATTCAGTGCTTTGTAAGTAATCAGCAATATTTAAAAATGTATACAATGTTTAATAGGGAGCCAGTGCAGTGTTGACTGAACCGGGCTAATATGGTCATACTTCCTGGTTCTGGTAAGAACTCGAGCTGCTGCGTTTTGAACCAGCTGTAGTTTGTTTATTAAGCGTGCAGGGCAACCACCCAGTAGAGCATTACAGTAATCTAGCCTTGAGCTCATGAACGCATGAACTAACTGTTCCGCATTTGTCAATGAGAGCATATGGCGTAATTTAGATATATTTTTTAAGATGGAAGAATGCGGTTTTGCAGATACTAGACACGTGACTTTCAAATGAAAGATTGGTATCAAAGAGCACACCCAGGTTCCTAACCGACGACGAAGACTTAACAGAGCAGCCATCAAGTGTTAGACAGTATTCTAGATTATTACGTGAGGAAGTTTTTTGTCCAATAATTAGAATCTCTGTGTGTGTGAGTGAGTGAGTGAAAAATATCCATATTTAAAACATATTTAAAAAACGACTAAAATAACTATCTTCCGGCAGACGGACGTACACAAGTCGACTTACGCCGCAAGAGTAACGCTTGACCCGACGCACAACGTAATTATGTACCGTTTGTTTGAACCGCGAGAGGCTCAAAGCTTACGCTACTCCTACATCTACGTCAGACATCGTAAAGCGTTACTCTTGCGGCGTAAGTCGACTTGTGTACGGCCGTCTGCCGGAAGATAGTTATTTTAGTCGATAAAGACTAAATGATACATCTTTTATGATGGAGAGATGCACTTTGATGGACTTCGAAACAGAAACAGCCATTCACTGCCATTATAAAGCTTGGAAGAGCGAAGACATTTTCTTATATAAATCCTATTGTATTCGCCTTAAAGGGTAAGTTCACCCAAAAAATGAAATTTCTCTCAGTAATTACTCTCCCTCATGTTGTTCCAACCCCGTAAGAGTTTCGTTTAAAGTAGTCAGAGTGACTACAGTGGCTCAACCTTAAGTTTATCAAGCGACGAGAATACTTTTTCTGCGCAAAACAAACAAAAATAACGACTTCATTCAACTATTCATTTTCTTCTGTGAATATCTGTTGAGTTCATTGACGATCAGCACTAATCCTCCAGATAGGATAGGACATTTTCTCAGAAGTCACTGGCATTGAGAGTGTGATGAAGATATATAGTCATATGATATAGATGCCCGTTTCTACAGGTTTGTTGCACAGGTGACGAAGGTTGTCCACAAAACACCCTCGAAGAAAAGAAAATGTGGCCAATGTCCAGTTAAATGAATTTAATCTTGTGCTGAACGCAGTGGACGCACAGATTCTGCTGACTCGATAAGTTGGGAAGTGGGTATTATTATGATTATCAGCTGATGTTCATGTGACAGATCTTAATTCATGTAAAGTCTGATGTTTTAATATAATTAGAATCTGCTGTAGAGTTGTCAAAAAGTACCGACTTTGGTACCAAGTTGGTACAGAAATGTTTAAATTGTGACCCTTTGAGCGCTGTTGAGCGGGGTTATAAACGCCTCTGATTGGCCATTGTGCTCACGCGCTCATAGGATATATCTGTGATTGGCTACAATGCTCTTCAGCGAGCGCTTACACAGACACACACGGGAGCGTTAGAGAGCAGGACCGGTCCGATTGTGCTTTCAAACGCTCCTGCTCCCGTTTTTTAAAACACTTTCAAACCCTAAAGTGTGTTGATCACTGTAGCCAACCATTGTGTGTGACTCTAGCACAGTCATTGAGTCAGTACCACAGGGTTAGTCTGGAGTAATGCTGGAGATGATTCACTGTTTGCTGGCTTTGATCCGGACTCCTGCCAGACGTTGTCCTGTGTGTGTGTGTCCTCAGCATCAGCAGGATCTGCTGGCCCTGAAGCATCAGCAGGAGCTGCTGGAGCACCAGAGGAAGATGGAGCATCACCGGCTGGAGCAGGAGCTGGAGAAGCATCAGCGCGAGCAGAAGCTGCAGCTCCTGAAGAACAAGGAGCGCGGGCAGGAGAGTGAGTTCACCCCGCACACGCTCCGTTCACACTGGAGGACCTCTGATTAACACAAGCCAGTAACAGACATCACTTACACTGAAGCGAACACTGATCTGGCTTTCGTAACCTGTGTTTGCTGTGGACAGGTGCGGTGGCCAGCACTGAGGTGAAGATGCGTCTGCAGGAGTTTGTTCTGAATAAAAAGAAAGCGCTTGCTCAGCGGAGTCTCAACCACTGCATCTCCAGCAACACACACTACTGGTACGGCTGAGACACACACACACACAACTTCTGATCGGAGAGCGTCTGGTGTAGGTATTGATGCTCACGCTGTTAGTTATTCAGGCACAAACTGATCAAAACACATCAATCAGAGGCAAAGCGTTAGCCAGGCCTGACAGACGAGCGCTGATAACTAGATCAGATCCACACACACTTTCACCAGCAGAGGTTAGTCCTGTGATGCCGGCGTTCAGCGAACCTGTCCGGATCCTGTTCACTCACTGTGTATATTCACAGTGATTCAGGCTGCTGATCTTTACTAGCTGAAGAAACTGTGACCTGTATCAGTTCATCATGTTCATGTTTCCTCTGTCTGTGTCTGTGTGTGTGTGTGTGTGTGTGTGTGTGTGTGTGTGTGTGTGTTCAGGAAAACTCAGCACAGTTCTTTAGATCAGAGCTCTCCTCCTCAAACCTCCAGTTCCTTCAGTCATCCTGCCATAAGCATCTACGACTCCAAAGACTTTCCACTGCGCAAAACAGGTACTTCATGCAGTAACACACTCATTCCTCAGTGTGAAGCGGATGCAGGAGACGCCTGGGCTCAGAGATCACAGGTTTATCACCTCATATTATTGTGTGAGACAGAAGTAAGGGCTGTTTGAATGAGAATCTTGTCTTGAGTGACTCTTGACTTGAACGGATCCGAACCCTTTAGAGGAAACATCGCCTCTGATGTAAAAATGTACAAAAAATGTAAAAACTAACAAAACAAGAAAAAACTGTGTTTACTGAAATCATTTCCCTCTTGATGTGTGATGTTGAATGTGCTGTTATTTCCTTATTTCAGATGTTTGTTCTGTGATGCTCTTACAGTTTCTCTCTCTAGTATTACTAGCTTGTCCTAGTCCAGTGGCTGACAGATCCTGGTTTAGAATGAAACATGTAGTGTGTTCAGCTAAAGCGAGGTGTGTGTGTAAGCAGTTGTGTTGTGTGCAGCGAGGTGTGTGTGTAAGCAGTTGTGTTGTGTGCAGCGAGGTGTGTGTAAGCAGTTGTGTTGTGTGCAGCGAGGTGTGTGTAAGCAGTTGTGTTGTGTGCAGCGAGGTGTGTGTGTAAGCAGTTGTGTTGTGTGCAGCAAGGTGTGTGTAAGCAGTTGTGTTGTGTGCAGCGAGGTGTGTGTGTGTAAGCAGTTGTGTTGTGTGCAGCGAGGTGTGTGTAAGCAGTTGTGTTGTGTGCAGCGAGGTGTGTGTGTAAGCAGTTGTGTTGTGTGCAGCGAGGTGTGTGTGTAAGCAGTTGTGTTGTGTGCAGCGAGGTGTGTGTAAGCAGTTGTGTTGTGTGCAGCGAGGTGTGTGTGTAAGCAGTTGTGTTGTGTGCAGCGAGGTGTGTGTGTAAGCAGTTGTGTTGTGTGCAGCAAGGTGTGTGTAAGCAGTTGTGTTGTGTGCAGCGAGGTGTGTGTGTGTAAGCAGTTGTGTTGTGTGCAGCGAGGTGTGTGTAAGCAGTTGTGTTGTGTGCAGCGAGGTGTGTGTGTAAGCAGTTGTGTTGTGTGCAGCGAGGTGTGTGTGTAAGCAGTTGTGTTGTGTGCAGCGAGGTGTGTGTAAGCAGTTGTGTTGTGTGCAGCGAGGTGTGTGTGTAAGCAGTTGTGTTGTGTGCAGCGAGGTGTGTGTGTGTAAGCAGTTGTGTTGTGTGCATCGTTGTGTTGTGTGCAGCGAGGTATGTGTGTGTAAGCAGTTGTGTTGTGTGCAGCGAGGTGTGTGTGTAAGCAGTTGTGTTATGTGCAGCGAGGTGTGTGTAAGCAGTTGTGTTGTGTGCAGATAGGTGTGTGTGTGTAAGCAGTTGTGTTGTGTGCAGCGAGGTGTGTGTAAGCAGTTGTGTTGTGTGCAGCGAGGTGTGTGTGTGTAAGCAGTTGTGTTGTGTGCAGCGAGGTGTGTGTGTAAGCAGTTGTGTTATGTGCAGTGAGGTGTGTGTGTAAGCAGTTGTGTTGTGTGCAGATAGGTGTATGGGTGTAAGCAGTTGTGTTGTGTGCAGATAGGTGTGTGTGTGTGTGTAAGCAGTTGTGTTGTGTGCAGATAGTTGTGTGTGTGTAAGCAGTTGTGTTGTGTGCAGCGAGGTGTGTGTGTAAGCAGTTGTGTTATGTGCAGCGAGGTGTGTGTGTGTAAGCAGTTGTGTTGTGTGCAGATAGGTGTGTGTGTGTAAGCAGTTGTGTTGTGTGCAGATAGGTGTGTGTGTGTGTGTGAGCAGTTGTGTTGTGTGCAGCGAGGTGTGTGTGTAAGCAGTTGTGTTGTGTGCAGCGAGGTGTGTGTGTGTGTAAGCAGTTGTGTTGTGTGCAGCGAGGTGTGTGTAAGCAGTTGTGTTGTGTGCAGCGAGGTGTGTGTGTAAGCAGTTGTGTTGTGTGCAGATAGGTGTGTGTGTGTAAGCAGTTGTGTTGTGTGCAGATAGGTGTGTATGTGTAAGCAGTTGTGTTGTGTGCAGTGAGGTGTGTGTGTAAGCAGTTGTGTTGTGTGCAGCGAGAAGTGTGTGTAAGCAGTTGTGTTGTGTGCAGATAGGTGTGTGTGTGTAAGCAGTTGTGTTGTGTGCAGCGAGGTGTGTGTGTAAGCAGTTGTGTTGTGTGCAGCGAGGTGTGTGTGTGTAAGCAGTTGTGTTGTGTGCAGATAGGTGTGTGTGTGTAAGCAGTTGTGTTGTGTGCAGATAGGTGTGTGTGTGTAAGCAGTTGTGTTGTGTGCAGCGAGGTGTGTGTGTAAGCAGTTGTGTTGTGTGCAGCGAGGTGTGTGTGTAAGCAGTTGTGTTGTGTGCAGCGAGGTGTGTGTGTAAGCAGTTGTGTTGTGTGCAGCGAGGTGTGTGTGTAAGCAGTTGTGTTGTGTGCAGCGTCGGAGCCGAACCTGAAGCTGCGCTCTCGTCTGAAGCAGAAAGTGTGTGAGCGCAGGAGTAGTCCGTTACTGCGACGAAGAGACAGTCCCGTCGGCTCACTGAAGAAGCGCTCTCTGGAGACCACAGGTGAAGTGTGAGATGAGCTCATGATCACACACACACACACACACACACACTAACTCTCTCTTCTTCTCTGGGTCTGTAGATTCGGCATGTAGCAGCGCTCCTGCTTCAGGACCCAGTTCCCCAAACAACAGCTCACACACTAACCTGAGCGAGAACGGCACCAGCGCGACCGAGGTGTGTGTGAGTGAGTGTGTGTGTGTGTGTGTGTGTGTGTGAGTGTGTGTGTGTGTCTGTGTGTCAGATCACAAAAATCTCTCTGAATGCTGATCATCTATATCCGAAGAGTTAAATGAGGGAGACATATAAAATGTCACAAAAGTGCTGTGCTCCTCTAGCCTGGGTTTCCCCATTCTGCCTTGCGTGCAGCGCGATTTTATTCACGCTGCTAGGCAGCCTGACACCATGGACCAGTTTTTCCCCTCAAAAAGGGAACCAATCACAGAACGGGGAGGGAGCAGCAAGACGATGACAACGTCTATGCGACACACCAACATGGCATCAGACGCGAAGTTACCTTTCGATGCAGCCTTAGATAGTGTTCTCAGTAGTTTAGAACGCAAGTTTATTTCATCTTCTTCCTTGTCGAATTTCTGTCGCTCTACATATGTCATCTGGTACAATTGGCTACATACAGGCGCATTTGATAGACATTCGTAGCGCCCAATAAACGGCTCTGGGCATTCGTAAACCACGCCTCAAATACGAGAAAATGAACATGTGGTTCCCAGACCACGTCTCAATGAGAAAAGGTCTGACGTTAGCCAGGCTAGTGCTCCTCAGGATCAGGACTAAAAACACTGAGAACACAGACACTCATGGTTATTACTAAAAATCCTCTTTTCTCTACATTTCACACTCTAGCTTGTTTCCTAGTCTGTCCTCCTGATAAAGCTGGTGTTGTGCTCTATGATACTGCTGGCTCTATGACAGTGCTTGAATTCCTCTATAAGTCACTTTGGAATAAATGCATGAATGTGATGTTCTCCAGTCGTCTCTCAGGCCGGCTGCTCGTGATCCGATCAGTCATCTGTCGCTCTACACGTCTCCCTCGTTACCCAACATCACCCTGGGTCTGCCTGCCAGCGCCAACAACGTGAGTATTCAAAAAATCCTCTATTATCCATTCATTTAGACTTGTTTTCTACTAGTGATCTGCTTCCTTACTAACATCCTTATGAGATACATTTACTTGACATAAAAACAGAATTTTCACAGAATATTTCTAGAAAGAATTAGCAAAAAGTTTTCTCTTGCTCTAAGCATAAATCTTACCATGTTTGTGCTTTTAGAAAAGTTTCATTACAGTGGGTTAGAAACCTGCACTTAATTCAGGATAGATGCTCTGAAGTCGTCCGTTTTGCTTCTCAAGTGGATTTGTTTTTAAAAGATGGTTAGATATTTTTACTGGAACATGAACATACTCTAATTAGAGTCTTAAACTGCAGTTCGAACATTAGTAAAGGAATATTCCCAATGCGGTTCTGATCTGATTTGTGTGAGAAACGGTCATGATCGATCTGAGACGTGTGTGTTGGAGATCTGGGCTGTTCTGTTCGGCGCTCGTCTTCCTTTTGCTTAATTTTGTGATACTTAGATACTTAGGCAAAGACTGAGTTTCATTTTGTCATTTCTTCAAAAAGGTGACGTCTACCCAGCCAGACAGTGAACGCTTGTCCGTGACTGGATTACCCATAAGCTCACCGTTCCTGGGCGCCTCTAACCTTCCCTCATTCCTGGGCAATTCAGACACTGCAAACTCCCACAATGCACTGCTGCAGCACATGGTCCTCCTGGAGCAATCTGCCCCACCGAGTCCTTTAGCTGCAAGTGAGTAGAGCTCTTTGAGTTTGAGATTTGGGTTAGTAAAGATGATGCAGTCCGTTATGAACCATATCTGTGGCTCTGATGGCGGAGTGTTTCCCAGGCGCCTGCGAGAGCGTTGCGTAAGCCAAGAGGTGTGTGTGAACAGGCCGTAACCATGTCCAAGTCAAGGGTCCCTCCGGTTAATTAGATCAGTGCTCCGGCTCGCAGCAGGAGGTCAGAGAGGAACACGGTGTGCCAGCGACGGGTGTGTCCTCATGCCAGCGCCGCGTGCCCAGAAGAACACGCCTCTAATAACCCATGAATGGGAGCAGGAACTGAACAATGAGCCTCTCAGAGCTGCCAGCTCCGACACGCATGAAGAGCTGTGACGTCTGTGCAGAATCCTCAATGAATTAACAGAGGGTGTTTCAATGTCAAAGTGGTTTAGCATACTTGCGATTGAAGCGATAGTCCAGCTGATGTGAGTGTGTGTGCGTTCACGAAGAGTGTGTGTGCGTGTATTCACGAGGAGTGTATTCTGTGCATGTATGTCAGCGTCGCCTTCGTGAGTGTGCATGTTCACGAGGAGTGTGTTCTGCGCAGGTACAGTTGCAATCAAAATTATTCAACCCCCATTGCAAATCAGGTTAATTGGCAAAATTTTCAGACTTTCAGCTGTTTGCAATGAACAAATCAACCAAAAGTAATTGAAATAGCTCAACACAACAAATGTTTCACGCGGTTTCCGCAAATTCAACTGAAAATGCAACTTTTAATGACTTCCACAGTCTCAAAATTATTCAACCCCTTCATGGCAAGCATCTTTAGTACTTGGTAGATCAGCTTTTTGCTGTTCTGACCTTCTGCAAACGAGATGTATAACCAGACAGCAGCTTCTGGAAGCGTTTCTGAGGGATCTGAGCCTGTTCATCATGAGGAATGGCCTCCAGTTCAGTAATATTTGGGTTTGCGTGCTGCAACACCCTTCTTCAAATCCCACCAGAGATTTTCCATGGGGCTCAAGTTATGTGAATGTCATGGCCACTGTAGAATCATCCAGGACTTCTTCTGAAACCAAGCCTTGCTGGAATTTGAGGTATGCTTGGGATAATTTTCCTGTTGGAAGGTCCAAGCTCCAGCTTCCTCACTGACGGCATGACGTTTTCTGCTAGGATTTCCTGATACTTCAGTGAATCCATCTTGTCTTCCACACGCTGCAGGTTTCCAGTGCCAAAGGATATAAATCAGCCGCAAAGCATCACAGATCCACCATGCTGAGCTGTAGACAGTGTTCTTTACAGCATATGCTTCATTCTTCTTTCTCCAGACACACTTCTGATCCATAATGCCAAAAAGTTTCAATTTTGTTTCATCGCTCCACAGAACAGAATTCCAAAACTTCTGTGGCTTATTTATCTGATTTTGTGCAAATTGGAGCCAACAGTAGTGGTAGTGGTGGTGTAGTCTTGGAGTTCTGGCATGTGTTTAGTACAAGCCTTACTGTGCTGAAACCTCAGTGCCTGTTGCCATCAGGTCTTGTTGTAGGTCTTTTGCAGTCACTCGAGGGTTTTTCTGAACCTGCCTTCTCAGAAAACTGGTTACAGTCATTGATATCTTCCTTTTTCTGCCCCGTCCAGGTAGAGTAACCACTGTTCCTTTAACTTTGAACTCGCAAAGCAAACTATACTTCCAACGGTGTCTCTAGGAACATTTAGTGCCTTCGCTATCTTTTTGTATTCTGTTCCTTGTTTGTGAAGGGTGATGATATCTTCTCTTAACTTTTTGGACCATTATTTTGACTTGCAGTCAAACGTGACACTCAACAATCCTAGCCAGTTCAGATATTTCGTCTGTTCTAGCTCAAGCAAACTTGGTGCAACTAATGAAGCCCTTGATAAGTTGCATCAGGTGTGCTTGAGATAACACCGTTTTTGCAGATTTGTTCTGTTGTGAGGGATTCTATTCAGGGGGTTGAATAATTTTGAAACTGCAGAAGTTATTAAAAGTTGCATTTTCAGTTAAATTTGGGGAAACCATTTGAAACATTTGTAGTGTTGAGCTATTTCAATTACTTTAGTTTGATCATTGCAAACAGCTGGAAGTCTGTAAATTTTGCCAATAAACCTGATTTGAAATGGAGGTTGAAAGATTTCGATTGCAACTGTATGTCCGCGTCACCATCGTGAGTGTGTGTGCGTGTGTTCACGAGGAGTGTGTGTGCTTGTCTGCACAGGTATGTCCGCTTCTCCTCTCCAGAAGCTGCGGCAGCACCGTCCTCTGGGCCGCACGCAGTCGGCTCCTCTTCCTCAGAGCGGTCAGCCTCCTCTTCCTCAGAGCGGTCAGGCTCTCCAGCAGCTCGTCGTCCAGCAGCAGCACCAGCAGTTCCTGGAGAAACACAAGCAGCACTTCCAGCAGATGCACATCAACAAGGTCAGAGACTCTTCACCCTCTTCCTACATCACAGATTTAATGGCTGTAATTGTTTCAGTAGTAATTGCATCCAAAACTTTACTTCACTGCATCCCACGCTTCCCACACTTTACACCACTGCATCTCACGCTTTACACCACTGCATCTCACGCTTTACACCACTGCATCCCATGCTTTACACCACTGCATCTCACGCTTTACACCACTGCATCCCACGCTTTACACCACTGCATCCCATGCTTTACACCACTGCATCTCACGCTTTACACCACTGCATCCCATGCTTTACACCACTGCATCTCACGCTTTACACCACTGCATCCCATGCTTTACACCACTGCATCTCACGCTTTACACCACTGCATCCCACGCTTTACACCACTGCATCCCACGCTTTACACCACTGCATCTCACGCTTTACACCACTGCATCCCATGCTTTACACCACTGCATCCCACGCTTTACACCACTGCATCCCATGCTTTACACCACTGCATCCCACGCTTTACACCACTGCACCCCACGCTTTACACCACTACATCCCACGCTTTACACCACTGCATCCCACGCTTCCCACGCTTTACACCACTGCATCCCATGCTTTACACCACTGCATCCCACACTTTACACCACTGCATCCCACGCTTTACACCACTGCACCCCACGCTTTACATCACTGCACCCCACGCTTTACACCACTGCATCCCATGCTTTACACCACTGCACCCCACGCTTTACACCACTGCATCCCACGCTTTACATCACTGCATCCCATGCTTTACACCACTGCATCCCACACTTTACACCACTGCATCCCACGCTTTACACCACTGCACCCCACGCTTTACATCACTGCACCCCACGCTTTACACCACTGCATCCCATGCTTTACACCACTGCACCCCATGCTTTACACCACTGCATCCCACGCTTCCCACGCTTTACACCACTCCATCCCACGCTTTACACCACTGCACTCCACGCTTTACACCACTGCATCCCATGCTTTACACCACTGCATCCCACGCTTCCCACGCTTTACACCACTGCATCCCATGCTTTACACCACTGCATCCCACGCTTTACACCACTGCACCCCACGCTTTACACCACTGCATCCCACGCTTTACACCACTGCATCCCATGCTTTACACCACTGCATCCCATGCTTTACACCACTGCATCCCACGCTTCCCACGCTTTACACCACTGCATCCCACGCTTTACACCACTGCATCCCACGCTTTACACCACTGCATCTCACGCTTTACACCACTGCATCCCATGCTTTACACCACTGCATCCCACGCTTTACACCACTGCATCCCACGCTTTACACCACTGCATCCCACGCTTTACACCACTGCACCCCACGCTTTACACCACTGCATCCCACGCTTTACACCACTGCACCCCACGCTTTACACCACTGCATCCCATGCTTTACACCACTGCATCCCACGCTTCCCACGCTTTACACCACTGCATCCCATGCTTTAAACCACTGCATCCCACGCTTTACACCACTGCACCCCACGCTTTACACCACTGCATCCCACGCTTTACACCACTGCACCCCACGCTTTACACCACTGCATCCCATGCTTTACACCACTGCATCCCACGCTTCCCACGCTTTACACCACTGCATCCCATGCTTTACACCACTGCATCCCACGCTTTACACCACTGCATCCCACGCTTTACACCACTGCACCCCACGCTTTACATCACTGCACCCCGCGCTTTACACCACTGCACCCCACGCTTTACACCACTGCACCCCACGCTTTACACCACTGCACCCCACGCTTTACACCACTGCATCCCACGCTTCACACCACTGCATCCCATGCTTTACACCACTGCATCTCACGCTTTACACCACTGCATCCCACGCTTTACACCACTGCACCCCACGCTTTACACCACTGCATCTCACGCTTTACACCACTCCATCCCACGCTTTACACCACTGCATCCCATGCTTTACACCACTGCATCCCACGCTTTACACCACTGCATCCCACGCTTTACAGCACTGCATCCCACGCTTTACAGCACTGCATCCCACGCTTTACACCACTGCATCCCATGCTTTACACCACTGCATCTCATGCTTTACACCACTCCATCCCACGCTTTACACCACTGCATCCCACGCTTCCCACGCTTTACACCACTGCATCTCACACTTTACACCACTGCATCCCACGCTTTACACCACTGCATCCCACGCTTTACACCACTGCATCCCATGCTTTACACCACTCCATCCCACGCTTTACACCACTGCATCCCACGCTTTACAGCACTGCATCCCACGCTTTACAGCACTGCATCCCACGCTTTACACCACTGCATCCCATGCTTTACACCACTGCATCTCATGCTTTACACCACTCCATCCCACGCTTTACACCACTGCATCCCACGCTTCCCACGCTTTACACCACTGCATCTCACACTTTACACCACTGCATCCCACGCTTTACACCACTGCATCCCACGCTTTACACCACTCCATCCCATGCTTTACACCACTGCATCCCACGCTTTACACCACTGCATCCCACGCTTTACAGCACTGCATCCCACGCTTTACAGCACTGCATCCCACGCTTTACACCACTGCATCCCATGCTTTACACCACTGCATCTCATGCTTTACACCACTCCATCCCACGCTTTACACCACTGCATCCCACGCTTCCCACGCTTTACACCACTGCATCTCACACTTTACACCACTGCATCCCACGCTTTACACCACTGCATCCCACGCTTTACACCACTGCATCTCATGCTTTACACCACTCCATCCCACGCTTTACACCACTGCATCCCACGCTTCCCACGCTTTACACCACTGCATCTCACACTTTACACCACTGCATCCCACGCTTTACACCACTGCATCCCACGCTTTACACCACTGCATCCCACGCTTCCCACGCTTTACACCACTGCATCTCACACTTTACACCACTGCATCCCACGCTTTACACCACTGCATCCCACGCTTTACACCACTGCATCCCACGCTTTACACCACTGCATCTCACGCTTTACACCACTCCATCCCACGCTTTACACCACTGCATCCCATGCTTTACACCACTGCATCCCACGCTTTACCCCACTGCATCCCACGCTTTACACCACTGCATCCCACGCTTCCCACCACTGCATCTCACACTTTACACCACTGCATCCCACGCTTTACACCACTGCATCCCACGCTTTACACCACTGCATCCCACGCTTTACACCACTGCATCCCACGCTTTACACCACTGCATCCCACGCTTTACACCACTGCATCCCACGCTTTACACCACTGCATCCCACGCTTTACCCCACTGCATCCCACGCTTTACACCACTGCATCCCACGCTTTACACCACTGCATCTCACGCTTTACACCACTGCATCCCACGCTTTACACCACTGCATCACACGCTTTACACCACTGCACCCCACGCTTCACACCACTGCATCTCACACTTTACACCACTGCATCCCAGGCTTCCCACGCTTCACTCCACTGCATCCCACGCTTTACACCACTGCACCCCACGCTTTACACCACTGCACCCCACGCTTTACACCACTGCATCTCACACTTTACACCACTGCATCCCAGGCTTCCCACGCTTCACTCCACTGCATCCCACGCTTTACACCACTGCATCCCACGCTTTACACCACTGCATCCCAGGCTTCCCACGCTTCACTCCACTGCATCCCACGCTTTACACCACTGCATCCCACGCTTTACAGCTGCTTGCCCATTAATTAAATAAGTAGATAATGGTGCTAGCAATGCCGAGATCATGGGTTCAAGTCCCAGGAAACACACATAATGATAAATGTCAGTGCACTGCAGGTCACTTTGAATAAAACCGTTCTGGTCAGTGTCGCTCGCTCTTAGTTTAATCCCTGATTGAACAGAAGCAAGTCCGTTCTCTCAGCAGTTGAGGCAAGACTTCATTTCTCACTATCCTGAATGAAGAGTGTTTGTCTTGCCTGTTTAACAGAGGCAAACACCCGAAAACATGCAAGAAAACATGGTGAAAAAGTGGAGAACAGTTAAAAAGTTGAGTCAAAGGTCATGAGATTGATTCCCAAGGAATTCATGAACCGATATCATGTGCACCTTTAATGCAATGCAAGTCACTGTGGATAAAAAGTATCTGCTGAACGACTTATAAACTCTCATGTTTCAGCAGCAACAGTCTTCTGTGAAACACTGATGTATCTGTCCTGTGCCTTTGTGTGTGTGTGTGTGTGTGTGTGTGTGTGTGTGTGTGTGTGTGTGTGTGTGTTTGTGTGTGTGTGTGTGTGTGTGTGTGTGTGTGTTAGATGTTGGGTAAACCGAGTGATCGGCAGCACCAGAGTCACCCGGAAGAGACGGAGGAAGAGCTGCGAGAGCAATTGGACGCCGCACAGACCGAAACACACATGAATATCTCCATTAAACAGGAATCTCCAGATCTCCCAGAGGAGCAGAGACCGGAGGAGCAGGAGGTGCTGTTCAAACAGGTGAGAGAAACACCTGAAGATGTGTGTTTGCTGTTTCTGTCGCCCTCTTGTGGTTGTTGTCAGTGCACATACCCGTGTTTGTGTGTGTGTGTGTGTGTGTGTGTGTGTGTGTGTGTGAGCAGCAGGCCCTCCTGTTGGAACAGCAGAGGATCCATCAGCTCAGGAACTACCAGGCGTCGATGGAGGCGTCAGGAGCGTCTGTGAGTTTACCAGGACACCAGAAACTCTCCAGAACTCAATCCTCTCCTGCGTCTGCCAGCTTCTTCAGCACACAGGACCAGCCTTCCAGCACTCACTTCACCACAGATGACTCTCTCTCTCTCTCATGCTTCACCACAGGTGACTCTCTCTCTCTCTCTCTCTCTCTCTCGCTTCACCACAGGTGACCCTCTCTCTCTCTCTCTCTCTCGCTTCACCACAGGTGACTCTCTCTCTCTCGCTTCACCACAGATGACACTCTCACTCTCTTTCTCTCTCTACCACAGGTGACTCTCTCTCTCTCTCTCGCTTCACCACAGGTGACTCTCACTCTCACTCTCTCTCTCTCTCTCTCTCTCTCTCTCTCTCTCTCGCGTTTCAGCACAGGTGTGTCTCTTTCGCTTCACCACAGGTGACTCTTTCTCTCGATTTACAACAGAACTCAGATCGCTGAACTTCTGAATGAAAGTTTCTGCATCTGTGTGTTTCCTCAGGCCTGGTGTACGACTCTCTCATGCAGAAGCACCAGTGCATGTGTGGAAACACCAACACACACCCCGAACACGCCGGACGCATCCAGAGCATCTGGTCTCGGCTGCAGGAGACAGGTCTGCGCAACCAGTGTGAGGTGCGACTGCGACACACTCGTCACATGACTCCACCTGCGTCACGACTCCACCTGCATCACACTCTGTCACATGACCTCACCTGCGTCACATGATTCCACCTGCGTCACATGACTCCACCTGCGTGACATGACCTCATCTGCGTCACACTCCGTCACGACTCCACCTGCATCACACGCCATCACATAACTCCACCTGCGTCACATGACCTCATCTGTGTCACACTCCGTCACATGACTCCACCTGTGACTCTACCTGCGTCACATGACTTCACCTCCGTCACACTCCGTCACATGACTCCACCTGCGTCACTACCAATAGTCATGTTTTACACTGCACGCCGTCGGTCGAGGACAGTGCTCATCTTTGGTCACAAAATTTGTCAAATTTACTGGCCAAATAATATTTTTTGATGGCCGTCATTTTTCTTAAAAAAATCTTTATATATTGTTGTCTCTGTGATTGAAGTCTGTTTCTGATAAACAGGAGAGCAGCTTCATACATGAGCAGAGTCTCAACATAACCCTACATCAAACAAAACGATCAACACAAGTTTCAGATTATCGTTCTTACACTGTACCATAACCAGAGGCCATGCGACAATATCAATCGAAAATCACACCAATCAGAAGAGAGTGTGGGCTAGGGTTAGAGTCTCTCTGCAAGCACATTTGCAAAAAACGGATAATCAAATGAATAAATATTACATAATTTTACATTAAAATACATACTCTGTGACTGAAACAATCTTTGTCATTGAAAACACTTGTTTGTTCACAGTTTGAATCTTGTTTAAGATCTGAGGTGAATTATCAATTGTGGCTTTCAGTACGGCTATAAAGGGTGAACAAAATGGTATTCAAACTCACATTAGAGACTTTTAACATTAAATAAAGCACATAATCAGTAGTTGAGTTTATGACTGTCATACTTTGTATGTTATCAGGAAAAACTCTGATTAACCTGGAAAAGGTGTCTTTTATCTGGTTTATTGCATCACATCTGGTTATGACATTGTTACAGTTTGACTCGAACAATGATTTAATGTGTTATTGACCATGTTGGATAATTTTCCCTGAACTGCAGTGCACTTCTAATGACCATCAGCAGGTGGCGCTCTCATGCTCTACTGAATCTCTCTGTCCTTTATTTCCAGTGTATCCGTGGAAGAAAAGCCACATTAGAGGAACTGCAGACGGTTCACACTGAAGCTCATGTCATGCTGTATGGGATCAATCCACTCCGGCAGAAACTGGACAGTAAGACCTTTCCCTCCTGTTCTCGACAGACTGAGATCTGAGAGTCGAAGCGTCTGAAGCGTCTGAGATCTGTAGAGTCGAAGCGTCTGAAGCGTCTGAGATCTGTAGAGTTGAAGCGTCTGGAGATCTGAGATCTGTAGAGTCGAAGCATCTGAGATCTGTAGAATCGAAGCGTCTGAGATCTGTAGAATCAAAGCATCTGAGATCTGTAGAGTCGAAGCGTCTGAGATCTGTAGAATCAAAGCATCTGAGATCTGTAGAATCGAAGCGTCTGAGATCTGTAGAATCAAAGCATCTGAGATCTGTAGAATCGAAGCGTCTGAAGCGTCTGAGATCTGTAGAGTCGAAGCGTCTGAAGCGTCTGAGATCTGTAGAGTCGAAGCGTCTGAAGCGTCTGAGATCTGTAGAGTTGAAGCGTCTGGAGATCTGAGATCTGTAGAGTCGAAGCATCTGAGATCTGTAGAATCGAAGCGTCTGAGATCTGTAGAATCAAAGCATCTGAGATCTGTAGAGTCGAAGCGTCTGAGATCTGTAGAATCAAAGCATCTGAGATCTGTAGAATCGAAGCGTCTGAGATCTGTAGAATCAAAGCATCTGAGATCTGTAGAATCGAAGCGTCTGAAGCGTCTGAGATCTGTAGAGTCGAAGCGTATGAGATCTGTAGAATCAAAGCATCTGAGATCTGTAGAGTCGAAGCGTCTGAGATCTGTAGTCGAAGCGTCTGAAGCGTCTGAGATCTGTAGAGTCGAAGCGTCTGAAGCGTCTGAGATCTGTAGAGTCGAAGCGTCTGGAGATCTGAGATCTGTAGAGTCGAAGCGTCTGAGATCTGTAGAGTCGAAGCATCTGAGATCTGTAGAATCGAAGCATCTGAGATCTGTAGAATCAAAGCATCTGAGATCTGTAGAATCGAAGGGTCTGAAGCGTCTGAGATCTGTAGAGTCGAAGCGTATGAGATCTGTAGAATCAAAGCATCTGAGATCTGTAGAGTCGAAGCGTATGAGATCTGTAGAGTCGAAGCGTCTGAGATCTGTAGAGTTGAAGCGTCTGAAGCATCTGAGATCTGTAGAGTCGAAGCGTCTGAAGCGTCTAAGATCTGTAGAATCGAAGCATCTGAGATCTGTAGAGTCGAAGCGTCTTTAGCATCTGAGATCTGTAAAGTCGAAGCGTCTTTAGCATCTGAGATCTGTAGAGTCGAAGCGTCTTTAGCATCTGAGATCTGTAAAGTCGAAGCGTCTTTAGCATCTGAGATCTGTAGAGTCGAAGCGTCTGAGATCTGTAGAGTCGAAGCGTCTGAGATCTGTAGAGTCGAAGCGTCTGAGATCTGTAGAGTCGAAGCGTCTGAGATCTGTAGAGTCGAAGCGTCTGAGATCTGTAGAGTCGAAGCGTCTGAGATCTGTAGAGTCGAAGCGTCTGAGATCTGTAGAGTCGAAGCGTATGAGATCTGTAGAGTCAAAGCGTCTGAGATCTGTAGAGTCGAAGTGTATGAGATCTGTAGAGTCGAAGCATCTGAAGCATCTGAGATCTGTAGAGTCGAAGTGTATGAGATCTGTAGAGTCGAAGCATCTGAAGCATCTGAGATCTGTCACTGACGCGTCTCTCCTGTCTCAGGTTCGCTCATGTCCATGTTTGTCCGGTTGCCGTGTGGAGGGATCGGGGTGAGTAGAAACTAAACCAGCTAT
>NC_138232.1:177500-187500 GCF_964197995.2 Scardinius erythrophthalmus
CGACTTGCGTACGGCCGTCTGTCGGAAGATAGTTATTATAGTCGATAAAGTTTTAAATATGAATATTTTTCTTACACGAACACATCGCTAAATGAACTAACCCTTCTAACCATCGCTGACGCCACACCTGCGGTCAGTAGAGCTGAACTGACGCTGGAACGACCCGTACGGTTGATGGATGTGTGTGTGTGTGTAGGGCAGTACTGGAGGTGTGTCCAGCGCTCTGCGTCAGGAGTCGGTCTGTCTCTGCTAGAGGCTCAGAGAGGCAACTCTGAAGAGAACGAGACGGTGACGGCGATGGCTTCTCTATCTGTGGCGGTCATGGAGAAAAGGTACAAGTGTTTCCCCTCCTTTACTCTTCATTTCATCTTCTTTCTTCCTCTCACACCATCTGTTGTGTTTCTGCTCAGAGCGGAGGACGAGCCCATGGAAGAGGAGCTGCCGATGTAGACGAGAGTTTGACCTCGAGCTCTTCTGGGTCTCTTGCTGAGAGAGTTAGGGCATAATGGCTAACTCACCCTGTTAGCGCTGTAGCCCGCTAGCACTGCGGCCCCAATGCAACGCCTTCAAGCTCGTCACTTGAGAATGTTTGTTTTTGGAGATTTCTGTCTTATTGGCTTGAGATGTCACAGATGTCGAGGGCCGTTTGAATCAGCCAGCAGATCATTCTGACAGGAGGAGGGAAAACGAGGGTCCGATGAACCACAGGCTCTGGAACCCGCTGGTGTTGAGCGAGACACTAGCGAGCGAGACACTAGCGAGCGTCACAAGCTCTACAGCATTTCAGCGTGACTCATCTGCGCCATTTTACTGAAGTTTCTCAGAGAGCGAGTGCCTTTGCGACCGCGTGGAGATACAAATTAATTCTGAGGAAGTTTGCCTTAAGTCCGTGAAGTCAGCGGTTTACGCTTCAGTCGTCTAGCGATAAATCTCGTCTTCTGAACTAGCGCTGACTCTCTTTGTCTTCTGAACTAGCGCTGACTCTCTTTGTCTTCTGAACTAGCGCTGACTCTCTTTGTCTTCTGAACTAGCGAAGACTCTCTTGTCTTCTGAACTAGCACTGACTCTCTTGTCTTCTGAACTAGCGCTGACTCACGTCTTCTGAACTAGCGAAGACTCTCGTCTTCTGAACTAGCGAAGACTCTCTTGTCTTCTGAACTAGCGCTGACTCTCTTTGTCTTCTGAACTAGGGCTGACTAGCACTGAGTCTCTTGTCTTCTGAACTAGGGCTGACTAGCACTGAGTCTCTTGTCTTCTGAACTAGCGCTGACTCACGTCTTCTGAACTAGCGAAGACTCTCGTCTTCTGAACTAGCGCTGACTCTCTTGTCTTCTGAACTAGCGAAGACTCTCTTGTCTTCTGAACTAGCGCTGACTCTCTTGTCTTCTGAACTAGGGCTGACTAGCACTGACTCTCTTGTCTTCTGAACTAGCGCTGACTCACGTCTTCTGAACTAGCGCTGACTCTCTCATCTTCTGAACTAGCGCTGACTCGCTGACTCTCTCGTCTTCTGAACTAGCGCTGACTCTCTCGTCTTCTGAACTAGCGCTGACTCTCTCATCTTCTGAACTAGCGCTGACTCGCTGACTCTCTCGTCTTCTGAACTAGCGCTGACTCTCTCGTCTTCTGAACTAGCGAAGACTCTCTTGTCTTCTGAACTAGCGCTGACTAGCACTGACTCTCTCGTCTTCTGAACTAGCACTGACTCTCTCGTCTTCTGAACTAGCGCTGACTCTCTCGTCTTCTGAACTAGCGCTGACTCTCTCGTCTTCTGAACTAGCGCTGACTCTCTTTTCTTCTGAACTAGCGCTGACTCTCTTTTCTTCTGAACTAGCGCTGACTCTCTTTTCTTCTGAACTAGCGCTGACTCTCTTGTCTTCTGAACTAGCTGTCTTCTGAACTAGCGCTGACTCTCTTGTCTTCTGAACTAACAATGACTCGTCTTCTGAACTAGCGCTGACTCTCGTCTTCTGAACTAGCGCTGACTCTCGTCTTCTGAACTAGCGCTGTTGTGAGAGACGCTTCAGAATCGTTGCTTTACCAGCGGCTCGACGTCACGCAACCGAAACCAGGCGTTGGGTTTCACTGGTTTATGACCTGCATGTGCATTACAGGAAAAAGCTACTAAACTGGAGAACAGAATTTCTGACCAAAGCATGAGTTTGCATCGTGTTGCACTTTTTTCTACAGTCTCGTAAAGTGAGATGTTCGACACAGATTACAAGACCAGTGTGTGTTAAATGATTTTGCCTCTGTGCTCAAACTCATTCCATTGGATTTACATGGAAAAAGATCCAGTCTAGAGAATACCGTGTATCAGATCAGCTTGTGTTCGTAACCTCCTCTGCTCTCCAAACAAACCATTGCAACTGAAAATGTTGGAAACCCCTGAGCATGAGGCAGGATTGGTACAATATTATGCATGTGAAATGTTGATTTTATTTGCCTTCCAGAGCTTCACTCTGTCTCTCTCAAGAGTTTCATCTCCAAAAGGATTGAGTCAGTTCATCTTACTAGTTTTTTTTAGTTCAGTTACTGGTTATTTTTTATTTTTTAGCTATTAATTAACCTGTCATTCCTGCTTTGTACAGTTTTTCTTTATTTAGAATATTTGTATTTTTCACTCGATTGTTATTTGTTCTAGTGGATTTTAGTTCCATGCGTTACTTTTGGTACCATGTTCTTTGAGCTACATGAAGACTTTATGACCGGTTCATGGGTTTACAAGCATCATCGCAGACTGTGTAGTTCTACGTTCTGTTCATAGTAGATTTGTATATGAAAGGAAATCTAAATACAGTATATGAATTTGAAGAACTGTCATTCCCTTTGTGTGCATGGATGTTATATTTTGTAAGCAGCTCATGCTGGTCTCAAATATACAAAACCTTGTTTTTTATGATGATTTAGATGACTATGATGACTAACCTGGTAAACGCACTTGATGGTCAGTGATTTATTCATTCGTTGTTTTTTATTTTATTTTATTTAAGAGTTAGACAATATGTCCATGACAGTAATTGGAATAAAAAAAACTAATTCAAAGCATTTTCATTTGTTTCCATCTTTAAAACTGTAATACACATGGTTTTAATTGTATTTTCACTACAAGCTAAAACTCCCTTAACTTTGTTAGTTTTGAATGATGTTGAAGATGATAAATAAATGATCATAGTCACTGACCTGCAGCAACACGTGTTCAGTGTGAGATGATGACGGCACGCGTCCCTGTTCTCGTCCTCGATGTGACGTGACTCTTTTCCTCAGTTGTATCAGTCGATGAGCAGCAGAAACTCCGCCGCCACAGAAAACACTAACGTCTCGTTTCACGGGCAAAATCACCGTTTCCTGATGATGGAAAACACAAAGTATTGTTAACTTCCATTTCAAGTGGATTGAACATAATGAAGTTGTGACAATGTTATTAATGTGATTAATTGTGTTGCTTTAACACATTTTTATTAAATTGACCAAGCTTTTTTCTCAAGGGGACTCATTTAGAAGAAACTTATATTTCACAGAATTAAAAGTCGATTTCTGATGGTCTGATTCACAAGCTCTGGTATCTTCAACTGTGAAGAGCTATTTTTTTCAGAACTGTTCATGACCACAAAAAAGAATGCATTTGATAATTTCACATCTCTTTCCCATGAAACTGAAGGTTTGAGAGATAAAGGAAACTTCATGATCGAACAACTATTATTACAAGCCGTTTCTTAAAAGCATTTATTCACACACAAAAAATGAAAATTGTGTCATTATTTTCTCACCCTTATGTCGTTCCAAACCTGTGAGATCTTCGTTCATCTTCGGAACACAAATTAAGATATTTTGATGTCAGCCGGAAGCACTGACTGTGTTTACAACATGAATAGCGTCACAGACTGACACATGGGATTTTTCTGAAATCTGTAGAATGATATAAATCCATTCACAACTACAATATATTCACAATTTAAAAAATCATTCATTGTATTTGTACGGTGTCCATCTGCTCTCTCTGTTGAGTTTTAATGGTGTGACGTTTCATAATGTGTGTTTTTATAGCTTAAAAGAAATGCAGAAGATCAGAAACATGTGAAACACAAAGATAAAAACTGCATTAAAAACTTCACCAAATGGAAATTAAGTTATTGCTTTTTTAAGAATGGAGGAAGAATAGTGTGTGTTTTTATATAACTTCAAAACTGGGACAGTAAATGGTTACAGTGCCTGAACAAACAGCTGTGAAAGCCTAAAAATGACAGACAGACACACACACACACAGACACAGCAAATTCTCCTGTCCAATCAACATGGAAAGACTTCAGGATGATGTTAGAGGACATTCTAATTTATCTGAACCATCTGAAAATAAAGTCCATGAACTTGATGTAAAAAAGACGGGCATGAACTCTCAGATACAATGATTTTCTAGAATTAATTTATGAAATCTTGTAGCTTGAAATTGTGACATCTGTGATTTGGAATGATTGCCAGACTGTTTAAAATCGCTGCATTTAGATTTGGATAACAGAATATGCATATATTAAAGGGGTGGTATAATGCCTTTTTCACAAGATGTAAAATATATCTATGGTGTCCCCAGAGTGTGTGTGTGAAGTTTTAGCGCAAAATACCCCACAGATATTTTTATATAGCAAGTTAAAGTTGTCACTTTTTGAGGGTGAGCAAAAACGCACCGTTTTGTGCCTGGCTCTTTAAATGCAAATGAGCTGCTGCAGAGGGCGGGGTTTCAAGAGCTTGTGTCTGTTAGCAGCTGCTATTACCTCACGCAGACACACTAAAATGACAGAAACTGTTCTGCCTTTAATGTTAAACGGAGTCAGATAAGGATGGAGAGACTCAAGAAGAAATGACAACATGTAGAATGCAACAGGACGTCTCTGAATGGTTAGTGGATTAATTTATGTTGCTGATGTGGAGTTAACTATCTTCAATTAGGATATTCTGTCATGATAAATCTATAAATTGCTCATATATGAACTGTTGTGAGATGCACACAGAGTGGCTTTGTATTGCATGTGAAAAGATGGATGCTAAAGTTTGAGCTGACTCACAAATGTACTCTTATACAACAACTTTTCCTCTTCTCAACATGGACTGCGTGTTCCCGGGGGCGGGGTTTATGTAAATTCTAGGGTTAGTGATGTCACTAACCCGAGAGGAATGTCATGTAGTCCCAACCAGCCGTTTGTTGTAGTCCTTTTCTTTAAAAGCAAATATCTTCCTTTGCTTTGAACTTTGAGCGTTGTAACTTTGCAGATGTTGTTTATGCTCAAACAGCAACATTACACACTAACTAAAGTTAGAAAAGTGAAATCACACTCAACCACCCCTTTAAACTTACAGCCCATATGATCTGTGTTGATCATACGACAGCCGATCAATTGATATGCAGCCAATGGCATTAGATGAATAAAATGGATGCTGAAAGTAAAAATGAAGCGTGACACACATACGCGCGCACACACACACACACGAGCACTAGCGCAGCTCCTAGCAACAGCACACACTCCCTTCAGTCACAGAATGTGTGTTAGAATGAGTGAGACTCCATGAGTGTTATTAAAATATAAAACTGCTGCACAGATAGTGTTGCTGACTTTTTATAGCTCAGCATTCTTCACTAAAGCATTTACAGATATTTAGCAGTTTAGATATTTTAATAAGAAATCAATAACACACATCTTAGACTTGACTTCATTATGAACCAGTTACTGAATGGATGTTTGTTAGAGAGCGAAGAGAAGTGACAGAAGGATAAAGCCTTACATTCACACACTAGTGATGCTTTATTAGAGGGTTTCTTCAAGGTCGTAGTTACTGGAGTTGAATATCTGTGATAAAAGGGTTTTCAGGCGGTATTAAGACACAATGATAGACAGAATCATTTCTCTCACACCAGGACATATTCAGTCTTTAGTCTAGGGTTAGGGTTAAGGTTAAGGTCAGTGTTAGGCTTTCAGTGGAGAAAAAAAATGCCACAAATGAGCAGATAACAGGACTGAACCAAACACTAAGAAAACTGTGGAAACATTTCACAATCACTTTATATATTCATCATATTTTTCATATCTGTCCTGTGTTTATGAAGTTATTGCATCTGAAATGCCAGTGAAAACACTCGATGATGACTCTTAATCTGCACTGACAGACCGAGATCTTCCTCAGAAATCAATATCATCTTAAGTTTCCAAAAAGGTCAAGAAAGAGCGAAACCCTTCCAGCTCATCGCTGAGATTAAACAATGAACAACAAATGATGAACAATCAATCAAATTACTCTCTCCAGATCAGCTCAACTGAGAATGATTTTCCATCCAATTAGTCTAAACAAACAATCCAGATGTGTGTGTCAGATGTGTGTGTGTCAGAGCATTACAGGTGAACCTGAGCGCTGGGTCAAGCTCCCAAACACGCAATAACCCACACACACTCATTTACGCTGCTAATTAATGACAGACACTAGCGCACACACACATACTCATTTGCACTGCTATTTAATTACAGACACTAACACTCATACTCTCACACACACACACTCATTTACACTGCTAATTCATGACAGACACTAGCACTCACATACACAAATGTATCTATAAGAAGACACACCAACTACACACTTTTTTAGAATTTTAAAATAATTTAACAATGAATACGTTTTTCCAAATGAAGACGTCCTCTAATGTTACCGAAAGGAGGTTGAGAGGTCAGAACTGAAGAAACATTACAAACTACCAAACTAGAGCTAACACACTCACTCAACTCTCACACACACACACACACACGTTCTGGATGGGTTAGTCAAAAACTCTTCAAGCTCTCTCTACCCAAGCGCTCCATTTGTTGCCGTGGCAACAGCACCGTTCCTGGCAAAAGTTCTTCTTCTAACCACTCTCAACCTCCATTTGTTTAACATATGAAACAAAAAAAATACAGCAATCCCCCAAGGTGCCAAGTGCTAACCCTTCATGAAGGTCATTCTACTGCCAGTAAAAATAAACAAATCAATTTATCATGGGATGTCAGCATATATCTGAGAGTTTATTGATTCATATCTCTGTTTAAGCCTGAGGGCACATTGAGAGAAAGAGAGAGAAATGAACGTTTGAAAAGGAAATTCTTGCTTTAGAAATGATGGAATTGTGGAATGAGTTGAAACACCATTCTAGTGTTCATAGATAAACTCATGGCAAAGATCTTTCTCCTCCTTCGCTTTGAGGTAAACAGAAGTTTGAAATGCGTGAGCAGTGATATACTGTAAGTGAACATCCGACACCGTCCACTGAAGAGAGCAGCGTTTACATGAATATATTAATATGTGCTTCGCGCTTCCCTCTCTATAACAGAATAAACACACAACAAAAACAACGGTGGAGAGAAACCAGCCGTTCAGCCGTGTGTTGTTTTAAAGGGATAGTTCACCCAAAAATGAAAAATATGTCAGTAATTACTCAGTGAGTGTGTTGTCTTGTGTGTTACAGGAGTGTGTTGTCTTGTGTGTTACAGGAGTGTGCTGTCTTGTGTGTTACAGGAGTGTGCTGTCTTGTGTGTTACAGGAGTGTGTTGTCTTGTGTGTTACAGGAGTGTGCTGTCTTGTGTGTTACAGGAGTGTGCTGTCTTGTGTGTTACAGGAGTGTGTTGTCTTGTGTGTTACAGGAGTGTGTTGTCTTGTGTGTTACAGGAGTGTGCTGTCTTGTGTGTTACAGGAGTGTGTTGTCTTGTGTGTTACAGGAGTGTGCTGTCTTGTGTGTTACAGGAGTGTGCTGTCTTGTGTGTTACAGGAGTGTGCTGTCTTGTGTGTTACAGGAGTGTGCTGTCTTGTGTGTTACAGGAGTGTGTTGTCTTGTGTGTTACAGGAGTGTGTTGTCTTGTGTGTTACAGGAGTGTGTTGTCTTGTGTGTTACAGGAGTGTGCTGTCTTGTGTGTTACAGGAGTGTGTTGTCTTGTGTGTTACAGGAGTGTGCTGTCTTGTGTGTTACAGGAGTGTGTTGTCTTGTGTGTTACAGGAGTGTGTTGTCTTGTGTGTTACAGGAGTGTGCTGTCTTGTGTGTTACAGGAGTGTGTTGTCTTGTGTGTTACAGGAGTGTG
Source organism: Scardinius erythrophthalmus (assembly GCF_964197995.2). Lineage (NCBI taxonomy): Eukaryota > Metazoa > Chordata > Actinopteri > Cypriniformes > Leuciscidae > Scardinius > Scardinius erythrophthalmus. The sequence continues at coordinate 185,594 of NC_138232.1, forward strand.
TTGTCTTGTGTGTTACAGGAGTGTGCTGTCTTGTGTGTTACAGGAGTGTGTTGTCTTGTGTGTTACAGGAGTGTGCTGTCTTGTGTGTTACAGGAGTGTGCTGTCTTGTGTGTTACAGGAGTGTGCTGTCTTGTGTGTTACAGGAGTGTGCTGTCTTGTGTGTTACAGGAGTGTGTTGTCTTGTGTGTTACAGGAGTGTGTTGTCTTGTGTGTTACAGGAGTGTGTTGTCTTGTGTGTTACAGGAGTGTGCTGTCTTGTGTGTTACAGGAGTGTGCTGTCTTGTGTGTTACAGGAGTGTGTTGTCTTGTGTGTTACAGGAGTGTGCTGTCTTGTGTGTTACAGGAGTGTGCTGTCTTGTGTGTTACAGGAGTGTGCTGTCTTGTGTGTTACAGGAGTGTGTTGTCTTGTGTGTTACAGGAGTGTGTTGTCTTGTGTGTTACAGGAGTGTGTTGTCTTGTGTGTTACAGGAGTGTGCTGTCTTGTGTGTTACAGGAGTGTGCTGTCTTGTGTGTTACAGGAGTGTGCTGTCTTGTGTGTTACAGGAGTGTGTTGTCTTGTGTGTTACAGGAGTGTGTTGTCTTGTGTGTTACAGGAGTGTGTTGTCTTGTGTGTTACAGGAGTGTGCTGTCTTGTGTGTTACAGGAGTGCGCTGTCTTGTGTGTTACAGGAGTGCGCTGTCTTGTGTGTTACAGGAGTGCGCTGTCTTGTGTGTTACAGGAGTGTGCTGTCTTGTGTGTTACAGGAGTGTGCTGTCTTGTGTGTTACAGGAGTGCGCTGTCTTGTGTGTTACAGGAGTGTGAGATATTGTGTGTTACAGGAGTGCGCTGTCTTGTGTGTTACAGGAGTGTGAGATATTGTGTGTTACAGGAGTGTGCTGTCTTGTGTGTTACAGGAGTGTGCTGTCTTGTGTGTTACAGGAGTGCGCTGTCTTGTGTGTTACAGGAGTGCGCTGTCTTGTGTGTTACAGGAGTGTGCTGTCTTGTGTGTTACAGGAGTGTGCTGTCTTGTGTGTTACAGGAGTGTGAGATATTGTGTGTTACAGGAGTGTGCTGTCTTGTGTGTTACAGGAGTGTGAGATATTGTGTGTTACAGGAGTGTGCTGTCTTGTGTGTTACAGGAGTGTGCTGTCTTGTGTGTTACAGGAGTGCGCTGTCTTGTGTGTTACAGGAGTGCGCTGTCTTGTGTGTTACAGGAGTGCGCTGTCTTGTGTGTTACAGGAGTGCGCTGTCTTGTGTGTTACAGGAGTGTGCTGTCTTGTGTGTTACAGGAGTGTGCTGTCTTGTGTGTTACAGGAGTGTGAGATATTGTGTGTTACAGGAGTGCGCTGTCTTGTGTGTTACAGGAGTGTGCTGTCTTGTGTGTTACAGGAGTGCGCTGTCTTGTGTGTTACAGGAGTGTGCTGTCTTGTGCGTCACAGGAGTGTGCTGTATTGTGTGTTACAGGAGTGTGCTGTATTGTGTGTTACAGGAGTGTGCTGTCTTGTGTGTTACAGGAGTGTGCTGTCTTGTGTGTTACAGGAGTGTGCTGTCTTGTGTGTTACATGAGTGTGAGATATTGTGTGTTACAGGAGTGTGCTGTCTTGTGCGTTACATGAGTGTGCTGTCTTGTGTGTTACAGGAGTGCGCTGTCTTGTGTGTTACAGGAGTGTGCTGTCTTGTGTGTTACAGGAGTGCGCTGTCTTGTGTGTTACAGGAGTGTGCTGTCTTGTGCGTCACAGGAGTGTGCTGTATTGTGTGTTACAGGAGTGTGCTGTCTTGTGTGTTACAGGAGTGTGTTGTCTTGTGTGTTACAGGAGTGCGCTGTTTTGTGTGTTACAGGAGTGTGTTGTCTTGTGTGTTACAGGAGTGTGCTGTCTTGTGTGTTACAGGAGTGTGTTGTCTTGTGTGTTACAGGAGTGTGTTGTCTT
>NC_138232.1:192500-240000 GCF_964197995.2 Scardinius erythrophthalmus
GTCAGAATATCTAACCTCAAGCGTTTGTATGGCTGTTATATCACTTCCTACATTAGAAAAATGTGAAGGGCACAAATGTTGCTGAAAACCTGATTTAGTCACTCAGATTGAAAGATAGGCTTATTGGGATTGTGTTGGAAGGTTTGGTTGTTCTAGAACTCAACCTTTATTTGAATACTATATTAATTCACATCTCATTTATATGTGAGTAGTTTCTCCAGCACAGCGAATGACATTCCTTTGTGTCTCCATGAATGGCATCACTGACCTTCCCATTGAGAAAATGCCCCGTAAGCTCCGCCCCCTGACACGATAGGTCAGACCCCATAGGCTCCGCCCCCTGACATAATAGGTCAGAACACAAAGGCTCTGCCCACCTGAGCTCCCGCCTCTCTTTAAAGGGCCAGACTGGCAACATGTGACGATTTCAGTGTGGGAGTAAAAAGGGGAGAGAAGAACAGATCAGGACAGGAATGAAGGGAAACTGGAGGAGAGGAACGAAGGAAAGGTGGAGGTATAAAAAGGGTTTCCGCTGGTCTGGGACGTGAGTACTACATTTTGCAATGTCATCATGGTTTTATTGTGCCAGATCAAGTACAATGTGACTTGTGTCCTGTGACACATTTTTGTGATGGAAAAAAGGAGGAATGTGATAAAGTGTAGTGAAGTATATAATGTGAAGCAAAGAAAATGAAACAAGAACACAGGAGTGTTTGTAGACTGATAGTGGTTCGGTCTGACCACACCGGCCCTGTGAAGTAGATTACTCATTAAACTCAAGATGGATGCCGTCAAACACTAACCTTAACCCGCTTCTTCATGCTTTCACAGGGTGAGAGAATGAAACTCCAGCGCTCTTCCCTGAGAAACACCAGGATTTCACACCGGATTCACTGGGACCGAAGAGAAAACCCAGGAAAAGCAACTGAGTGAGTGGAAAACAGGAGTTTGCAAACAGGTAGTATCTCAGTATCTCAATACCTCAATATCTCAGTATCTCAATATATCTCAGTATCTCAATACCTCAATATCTCAGTATCTCAATATATCTCAGTATCTCAATATATCAATATATCAGTATCTCAATATATCTCAGTATCTCAATACCTCAATATCTCAGTATCTCAATATATCTCAGTATCTCAATACCTCAATATCTCAGTATCTCAATATATCTCAGTATCTTAATATATCAGTATCTCAATATATCTCAGTATCTCAATACCTCAATATCTCAGTATCTCAATATATCTCAGTATCTCAATATATCAATATATCAGTATCTCAATATATCTCAGTATCTCAATATCTCAATATATCTCAGTATCTCAATACCTCAATATCTCAGTATCTCAATATATCTCAGTATCTCAATACCTCAATATCTCAGTATCTCAATATATCTCAGTATCTCAATATATCAGTATGTCAATATATCTCAGTATCTCAATATCTCAGTATCTCAATATATCAATATCTCAGTATCTCAATATATCTCAGTATCTCAGTGTCTCAATGTATCAGTGTCTAAATATATCAATATCTCAGTATCTCAATATCTCAATATCTCAGTATCTCAATATCTCAGTATCTCAATATCTCAGTATCTCAGTATCTAAATATCTCAGTATCTAAATATCTCAGTACCTCAATATCTCAGTATCTCAATGTATCAGTATCTCAATGTCTCAATATCTCAGTATCTCAATATCTCAACATCTCAGTGTCTCAATGTATCAGTGTCTCAATGTATCAGTATCTCAATATCTCAGTATCTCAATATACCTCAGTATCTCAATATCTCAGTATCTCAGTATCTCAGTATCTCAATATCTTTCAGTATCTCAATATCTCAATATATCTCAGAATCTAAATATCTCATTATCTCAATATATCTCAGTATTTCAGTATCTCAGTATCTCAATATCTCAGTACCTCAATATCTCAATATATCTCAGTATCTCAATATATCTCAGTATCTAAATATCTCAGTATCTCAATATCTCAGTATCTCAATATCTCAGTATCTCAATATATCAATATCTCAATATCTCAATGTATCTCAATGTATCAGTGTCTAAATATATCAATATATCAGTATCTCAATATATCTCAGTATCTCAATATCTCAGTATCTCAGTATCTCAATATCTCAGTATCTCAATATCTCAGTATCTCAATATCTCAGTATCTCAATATCTCAGTATCTCAATATATCAATATCTCAGTATCTCAATATATCTCAGTATCTCAGTGTCTCAATGTATTAGTGTCTAAATATATCAATATCTCAGTATCTCAATATATCTCAGTATCTCAATATCTCTATCTCAATATCTCAATATGTCAATATCTCAATATCTCAATGTATCTCAATGTATCAGTGTCTAAATATATCAATATATCAGTATCTCAATATATCTCACTATTTCAATATCTCAGTATCTCAGTATCTTAATATCTCAGTATCTCAATATCTCAGTATCTCAGTATCTCAATATATCTCAGTATCTCAATATCTCAGTATCTCAATATCTCTCAGTATCTCAATATCTCTCAGTATCTCAATATCTCAGTATCTCAATATATCTCAGTATCTCAGTATTTCAGAATCTCAGTATCTCAGTATCTCAGTATCTCAATATCTCAGTATCTCAATGTCTCAGTATCTCAATGTCTCAGTATCTCAATATCTCTGTAACGGATGACAGACAGGATGTATATGCAACAACGCTCTTTATTGAAAACACTCAGTGGGTCAGAAACACAGCACAAAGACGATCGCCAACACAGCGGGACAGGTGGGCAGACACAAACGCTGATGGTGTGGTGACGCAGGGACCTCGGTGGGCAACAGGTGCTTGTGCGGTGGTCCAGTGGTAATTCCTCGTGAGTGCAAGATGAATCCGTGAAGAGTGCAGAAATCCAGGAGAACACGACGAAGACAGGAAGATCCAAACAGCACGGGGAATACGGGAACAAGCACGGGAACACACCAGGAACAACCACAACGATCTGACAACATGAGACACCGGTTACTGAGTTTATAAAGGGACAGACAATTGAAACCAGCTGGCGCTACTGATCACTAATGATTAGTGACCACGCCCACAGACACACACACAAACACACAACAGCACGTTAGACGAGAGAGAGACAGCGAATTCATGAACTGTGACAGTACCCCCTCCCCTAGGAACGCCTCCTGGCGTTCCCCGACCGACTTACCTGTCGATTGTAATCATCGATAAGGGAGTGATCCAGAATGTCTCTAGCAGGAACCCAACTTCTCTCCTCCGGACCGTAACCTTCCCAGTCCACCAGGTACTGAAATCCGCGTCCCCTCCTTCTCGAGTCCAGAATACGGTTAACCGAATAAGTTGGTTCCCCATCTACGAGACGTGGCGGGGGGGGAACCGGGACTGGCGGATTAATACGTGCCCAAAACACAGGTTTAATCTTTGACACATGAAAGGCGGGATGAATTCTCCTGTACGCAGGAGGAAGTTTGAGTCGGACTGCCACCGAACTAATGATCTTGGTGACAGGAAACGGGCCGATGAATTTAGGAGCAAGTTTATTAGAAACGGAGCGGAGAGGAATGTTCTTGGTTGAAAGCCACACTTTTTGACCAACGACGTATACGGGAGGCTTCGACCGGTGGCGATCGGCCTTAGCCTTGGTGCGCGCCCCCACTTGGAGAAGAGTCTCACGGGCTCTAGTCCAAGTGTGGCGACACCTCTGGATGAAGGCGTGAGCGGAGGGGACCGCGACTTCGGATTCCGTACTAGCAAAAACTGGTGGCTGGTACCCTAAACTACATTCAAACGGAGTAAGGCCCGTGGATGACACTGGTAATGAATTGTGGGCGTACTCCACCATAGAGAGTTGTTGGCTCCAGGAGGAAGGATTCTTGGAAACCAAACATCGCAACACTCTCTCCAGATCTTGGTTGGCTCTCTCCGTTTGACCATTGCTTTGGGGATGAAACCCCGAAGAGAGACTGACAGTCGCCCCCAGTAACTTACAAAATTCTTGCCAAAATTTGGACACAAATTGGGGTCCCCTGTCGGAAACCACGTCCGTCGGGAGGCCATGTAAGCGAAAGACGTGATCTATGACAGTTACCGCTGTCTCCTTGGCTGAGGGTAATTTGGGCAAGGGAATAAAATGAGCCGCCTTCGAGAACCGGTCCACGACAGTCAAAACGACCGTCTTGCCCTGGGAGGGCGGGAGGGCGGTAATAAAATCTAGCGCAATGTGGGACCAGGGTCTCGAAGGGACAGACAGCGGTTGGAGTAACCCATCCGGGGGTCGATTGGAGGTCTTACCAGTGGCACAAACTGAGCAAGCCAAAACAAAACTGCGGATGTCGCGAGCCATTAATGGCCACCAGAATCGTTGCTTCACCAAAAAACTGGTGCGATTTACTCCTGGATGACATGCTATGCTGGAACAATGACCCCACTGAATAACGTCGGACCGACACCCCTCTGGCACAAACAAACGGTTCGGTGGGCAATCAGGCGGAGGCGTTACCCCTTCTAAGGCCTTCATGACCTTCGATTCGACCTCCCATCTGAGAGTGGAGACCACTAATGTCTCGGGTAAAATACACTCGGGAGTAGACGGGCGTTCGGATTGGTCAAAAATACGAGATAAGGAATCGGGTTTGATGTTCTTGGAACCCGGGCGGTACGAAAGAGAAAAGTCAAAACGTCCGAATAAAAGTGCCCACCGAGCCTGCCTAGAGTTGAGTCTTTTGGCGGTTCTAATATATTCTAGGTTCTTATGATCGGTCCATACGATAAAAGGTACCCCTGACCCTTCTAACCAGTGACGCCACTCCTCCAGCGCTAACTTGACTGCCAACAATTCTCTGTTACCAATGTCATAGTTACGTTCTGCAGGTGATAAACGATGAGAAAAAAAAACGCGCAAGGATGCATCTTGTCGTCTGTGGAAGAACGTTGGGAAAGAACTGCTCCTACCCCCACCTCTGACGCGTCGACCTCCACCATGAACTGACGTGATGTATCAGGGGCAACGAGGATGGGAGCCGAAACGAAGCGGCTCTTAAGTTTGGCGAATACAGCTTCCGCTGTATCGGACCACCTGAACGTCGTTCTGGGGGAGGTCAAGGCAGTCAGAGGCGCGGCTAGTTGGCTGAAGTTGCGAAAAAAAAACGCCGATAAAAATTGGCAAACCCCAGAAACCTCTGTAGGGCCTTACGGGAATCTGGACTTGGCCAATCTATCACAGCCTTAACCTTGTCAGGATCCATACGCATTCCCTCAGACGAGACGATGTGCCCTTGAAAAGGAACAGACTGTGCATGGAAAACGCATTTCTCCGCCTTGACAAAAAGCCCATTCTCTAGCAACCTCTGAAGCACTCGTCTGACGTGCTGAACGTGTTCCTGGAGAGAAGATGAAAAAATCAATATGTCGTCCAGGTAGACATATATGAACTGGTCAACCATACCTCTCAGCACGTCATTGACGAGTGCCTGGAAGACCGCTGGGGAGTTGGACAGCCCGAAGGGCATGACCAAGTATTCAAAGTGCCCCCTGGGGGTATTGAACGCGGTCTTCCATTCATCACCCTTCCTTATGCGAACCAAATGATAAGCGTTACGTAAATCCAATTTTGTGAAGATGGATGCTCCCTGTAACCGCTCGAAGGCTGAAGACATCAGCGGCAAAGGATAAGTATTCTTTACCGTGATGTTGTTCAACCCTCGGTAATCAATGCACGGTCGCAGAGATCCATCCTTCTTCCCCACAAAAAAGAACCCCGCCCCCGCTGGAGATGAGGAAGGTCTAATGAATTTGGATGCTAGAGAATCAGAAATATATTTCTCCATAGCCTCCCTTTCTGGAACAGAAAGTGAATATAACTTGCCTTTAGGCGGAGACTCACCTGGCACTAAGTCTATGGCACAGTCATAGGGACGATGAGGAGGGAGAGAAGCAGCACGAGACTTACTGAACACTTCTCTCAGGTCCTGGTACTCCCCGGGCACGTTAGACAAATTCACCGCCTCCTCCTGGAAAACAGACACAGGTACAGACGTACACGCAGACACAAGACATGACTCATGACATGTATTACTCCACATAGAAACAGAATTGTGACCCCAATCGACTCTGGGGTTATGTAATGTGAGCCAGGGATGTCCGAGTACGATGGGTGCGAGAGGTGAGTTCATGAGGTGGAAGGATATTGTCTCTGTGTGGTTACCAGAAGAGATGAGAGTGATAGGTTCGGTTATGTATGAAATGTCAGGAAGTGATTGTCCATTGAGAGCCTTGACAGAGATCTTGTACGGAAGGGAGGAAATCGGGATGCAAAGATGATGAGCCAGTTCTGAGTCCATAAAATTACCTTCTGTCCCCGAATCCAGTAAAGCCTTGGTGTCGTGTGTGTGGGTTGCCCACCTTAGTCTTACCGGAAGGAGAGTAGCTGATGATGGTGATGATGAGGTCTTCTTGGCGGAGATCCCACCCGATAGTAGCCTCGTTGTTACTACCGGGCTTGATCTTTTAACGGGCACGAGTGGATGAAGTAACCTGCCTTCCCGCAGTACAAACACAGTCCTTGGGACCTCCGCCGTTCTCTCTCCTCCCGGGAAAGCCGAGCTCTACCCACCTGCATGGGCTCGGGATCACACACGGGACTGACCGTGTCCAGGTTCTCAAGGCGCGGATTCTCCATACAGCGATACGGAGGGTTCTGTTGGAAGCGACCCATTCTGCTCAATCGAGCATCCACTCGCAACGCCAGCTCAATGAGTCCATTTAAACTGCGTGGAAGGTCCAGCATGTAGATTTCCCTCTGGACACGGTCAGCCAACCCATGCAGGAAACGATCCCACTGCGCCTCCTCGTTCCATCGGCACTCTGCAGCCAGGGTGCGGAACCGGATGGAATATTCCGACACCGAGCCGTTACCTTGGCGGAGATCGGCGAGTAGTCTGGCCGCCTCCCTACCCGCCACCGCACGATCGAAGACCCTCTTCATCTCCTCAGAGAGTGCCTGGAACGAGGCGCAGCATGGATCTTGATTCTCCCACACTGCCGTTCCCCAGAGAGCCGCCTTGCCGGACAACAGCGTCAGCACGAATGCCACCTTAGACCGTTCTTGACTGAACGTCAGTGGCTGTAAGGAAAAGTGCATAGAACATCGGGTCAAAAATGCTCTGCAAAACTCCGGTTCACCTGAATATCCCTCTGGCGTCGGTAATCTCGGTTCGCGCTGCTGGGACGGCTCTGGTGGATCGGGCTGAACGGGCAGTGTGGGCGGCGCAGTGGGAGCTCTTAGCTGTTGGAGTTGTTGGGTGAGCTCGGACACCTGCGTCACCAGCGCTTGGACCGCCCGACCTGTGTTGGCAATGCTCTCCTCCTGGGTGTCCATTCTCGCGATGCTTCGAGTCGCAAACTCGTCCCAACTCGTGGCGCCTGCTACATCCATGGTGGTCAGATCGTTCTGTAACGGATGACAGACAGGATGTATATGCAACAACGCTCTTTATTGAAAACACTCAGTGGGTCAGAAACACAGCACAAAGACGATCGCCAACACAGCGGGACAGGTGGGCAGACACAAACGCTGATGGTGTGGTGACGCAGGGACCTCGGTGGGCAACAGGTGCTGGTGCGGTGGTCCAGTGGTAATCCCTCGTGAGTGCAAGATGAATCCGTGAAGAGTGCAGAAATCCAGGAGAACACGACGAAGACAGGAAGATCCAAACAGCACGGGGAATACGGGAACAAGCACGGGAACACACCAGGAACAACCACAACGATCTGACAACATGAGACACCGGTTACTGAGTTTATAAAGGGACAGACAATTGAAACCAGCTGGCGCTACTGATCACTAATGATTAGTGACCACGCCCACAGACACACACACAAACACACAACAGCACGTTAGATGAGAGAGAGACAGCGAATTCATGAACCGTGACAATCTCAGTATCTCAATATCTCTCAGTATCTCAATATCTCAGTATCTCAGTATTTCAGTATCTCAGTATCTCAGTATCTCAATATCTCAGTATCTCAGTATCTCAATGTCTCAGTATCTCAGTATCTCAATATCTCAATATCTCAGTGTCTCAATGTATCAGTAGCCTAGTTTCCATCCACTTTTCCGCTGTTATGTTATCGACAAAGTGAATATGCGATAAAAAAAACATTACGAACTTTGCCGTCTCCAGACTGTTTCCATTCAATTGGCCTTTTACCGATAAGATTGTGTGCGTGATGACGTCACGAATGACGAAAGCGATTTGTCGCATATGTTTTGGTGTATCGCAAAAAAAAGTGCCATTGAGCCGTTTCCATACATCTTTTATGTTATTTTAGTTTTTTATCGCAAATTCTACCTTCTGGGGTTCCAGTCAGCACACCCCCCAACACCAAACAAACAAACAAAAAAATTATAATAATAATGGAGAGAGTATTCAGGCAGTTAATTTAAATTTGCCAGCTTACTGTCATTTCAATTTCACAAATAATTGCAAGTGTCCGAAATATCAGAAGACGACGGCAGAATTAAACAGTTGCTCATCTGATAGGGCTCGAATTAACTACCGTTATGCGACGAAGTCCAAGGGTCTGGGAGAGACCACGCAATACGGCGTTCTGGGAGGAAGTTGTGGAGAGACACTTTACAGAAAGTCTCCGGGTGCAACATTTTAGAATGACACGGCCGACGTTTGAGATGCTGTGTGGATTCATTGGTCCTGATGTTGCGCCTACCAGGTTGCCCGACCACCGGTTCCAACACGAAAGCGGATTGCCATTGCCCTGTACAAGCTGGCAACCTGCGCCGAGTATAGAGTAGTGGGCGAAACTTTTGGGGTTGGTAAAACAACTGTCCATCGATATGCTGTGTGTACATCTCATGAGTACTGCTCCGAGTCCGCCATGGTTTTTGTTGTGACGACTGCACCTTGCACGCAGCCGCGGCGCTACCATTGGGCCTGGGTGGGCCTGGTACATTTTCTACTATGGTTTTGTATGTTTCTTCATTCAGATCTATTTGCGATCTATTCCATAAACAAACAACGCAGTTTACATGCTCCTTGTTACATTATTCATTAAAGTCCCACTCCGATCATATTTTGAGCTATTTTTAAACATTCCCAGTGGTCTTTAAAGATGATTATGCCGTTTTTAGCCAAAAATCACAAAACCTGTGCCGTTTCACACACACACACTCTCTCTCTGATAATAATTAATAAATGCACGCATAATTATCAGTGAACTTGATAAATGTTGCAGATATGTTTTACATGCATGCACAAACAAATGCCTTTCAACTTATGTGTGCAAAATTCAGAATAAAATGAATGTGCAGCAATTTGTACAAATAGAGAATCTGTAGGCCTACTGTGTTGTTGCCATTAAATAAGCGCATTTAGTTTCATATTTGTTAAAATATTATAATGTTATTTTTTCATCTTGATTATGAAAAGTGAACGGCACGAGTAAGATAGGATGAGCAATATCGAGAGACGTGGAGCGGGTCAGACATGATTTTGACCACTTAAGTTAAGTTTTGCTGAAAGACTTTTTTTAGAGTGAATTTCGTTTTGTATAAATTGTATCTTAATTTTAATTTTTTTTTTTATCAACCAATTGCCTGCATTTAATAAATAAAAATATTTAAATATAGCACACAACAATCATAGAGGCGCCCGCGTGGTCACTTGCATTGCTCGTGAACAGGAGCGCATCTCATCCTAACTTAACGAAACTCAGCATATGCCTCACAGACATGAAATATATCTTAAGAAAGCTTGAAATGTCTTAACAATTTAAAACGAAAAGAAATAGGCTACTCTCTGGTTATGTAATCCATGATGTGCATTTCTCTCTATAGGCGCGTTCACTACTACGGAGATGGCGATCGTCAACTTCATCTTTACAGCTGTTGTTGCTTTTAATAAACTAAAAATAATAGGCCTATAATTTTATTAAACAATAAATTAAATGAAATTGTAATTGTATTAAAAAAGCAACAAAAAATTCCTGTTTAATTTTTTTTTAACCTATGCTAATTACGCATTAAATTCAGGTAGGCTACTGAGTCGCTGTCCTCAGTGCCGCAGAAAAGCGCTGAAACGGAGATGAAGGGGAACCCGTTTTTTTTTTTTTTTTTGGCTTATTTTAACTGGCCCAGTTTTCTTTGATTCACCTACAATCAAAATATTGGCGCCGCTAGTGCGCACGTGATGAAAATCATGTGACACCACATTTATTTGCGTTAAAGCCCTTTTTTTCGACAAAAAGTGTTTCCAAACTAGTTTTTCGCGTCATTTAAAGTATCGACATAGAATGTATGCGCTAAAGTTAAACGGAAAAGGATTGTGTCGACATTTGCAAAAAATATTGATAATTGCCATTTCCATCAGCTATATCGGTAAACATTTTGATGCGCTAAACCTTTTTTCGCAAAAGAACACTTGGATGGAAACCTGGCTGGTGTCTCAGTATCTCAATATCTCAATATCTCAATATCTCAGTATCTCAATATATCTCAGTATCTCAATGTCTCAGTATCTCAGTATCTAAATATCTCAGTATCTCAATATATCTCAGTATCTCAGTATCTCAATATCTCAATATATCTCAGTATCTAAATATCTCAGTATCTCAATATATCTCAGTATCTAAATATCTCAGTATCTCAATATATCTCAGTATCTCAGTATCTCAATATCTCAGTATCTCAATGTCTCAGTATCTTAATGTCTCAGTATCTCAGTATCTCAATATCTCAGTATCTCAATGTCTCAATATCTCAATATATGTCAGTATCTCAATATCTCAATATCTCAATATATCTCAATATCTCAGTATCTCAATATCTCAGTATCTCAATATCTCAATATCTCAATGTATCAGTATCTCAATATCTCAATATCTCAATGTATCAGTATCTCAATATCTCAATATCTCAGTATCTCAATATATCTCAGTATCTCAATGTCTCAGTATCTCAATATCTCTCAATATCTCAGTATCTAAATATCTCAGTATCTCAATATATCTCAGTATTTCAGTATCTCAGTATCTCAATATATCTCAGTATTTCAGTATCTCAGTATCTCAATATCTCAATATCTCAATATCTCAGTATCTCAGTATCTCAGTATCTCAGTGTCTCAATGTATTAGTGTCTAAATATATCAATATCTCAGTATCTCAATATATCTCAGTATCTCAATATCTCTCAGTATCTCAATATCTCAGTATCTCAATATCTCAGTATTTCAGTGTCTCAATGTCTCAGTATCTCAATGTCTCAGTATCTCAATGTCTCAGTATCTCTCAGTATCTCAATATCTCAGTATTTCAGTATCTCAGTATCTCAGTATCTCAATATCTCAGTATCTCAATGTCTCAGTATCTCAATGTCTCAGTATCTCAATGTCTCAATATCTCAGTGTCTCAATGTATCAGTGTCTCAATGTATCAGTATCTCAATATCTCAATATCTCAATATATCTCAGTATCTCAATGTCTCAGTATCTCAGTATCTCAGTATCTAAATATCTCAGTATCTCAATATATCTCAGTATCTCAATATCTCAATATATCTCAGTATCTAAATATCTCAGTATCTCAATATATCTCAGTATCTCAGTATCTAAATATCTCAGTATCTCAATATCTCAGTATCTCAATATCTCAGTATCTCAGTATCTCAATGTCTCAGTATGTTAATGTCTCAGTATCTCAATATCTCAGTATCTCAATGTCTCAGTATCTCAATATATGTCAGTATCTCAATATCTCAATATCTCAATATATCTCAATATCTCAGTGTCTCAATATCTCAGTGTCTCAATGTATCAGTGTCTCAATGTATCAGTATCTCAATATCTCAATATCTCAGTATCTCAATATATCTCAGTATCTCAATGTCTCAGTATCTCAATATCTCTCAATATCTCAGTATCTAAATATCTCAGTATCTCAATATATCTCAGTATTTCAGTATCTCAGTATCTCAATATATCTCAGTATTTCAGTATCTCAGTATCTCAATATCTCAATATCTCAGTATCTCAGTGTCTCAATGTATTAGTGTCTAAATATATCAATATCTCAGTATCTCAATATATCTCAGTATCTCAATATCTCTCAGTATCTCAATATCTCTCAGTATCTCAATATCTCAGTATCTCAATATCTCAGTATCTCAATATATCTCAGTATCTCAATATCTCAGTATCTCAGTATTTCAGTATCTCAATGTCTCAGTATCTCAATGTCTCAGTATCTCAATGTCTCAGTATCTCAATATCTCAGTATCTCAGTATTTCAGTATCTCAGTATCTCAATATCTCAGTATCTCAATGTCTCAGTATCTCAATGTCTCAGTATCTCAATGTCTCAATATCTCAGTGCCTCAATGTATCAGTGTCTCAATGTTTCAGTATCTCTATCTCAATATATCTCAGTATCTCAGTATCTCAATATATCTCAGTATCTCAATGTCTCAGTATATCAGTATCTAAATATCTCAGTATCTCAATATATCTCAGTATCTCAATATCTCAATATATCTCAGTATCTAAATATCTCAGTATCTCAATATATCTCAGTATCTCAGTATCTCAATATCTCAGTATCTCAGTATCTCAATATCTCAATATCTCAATATCTCAATATCTCAGTATCTCAATGTCTCAGTATCTTAATGTCTCAGTATCTCAGTATCTCAATATCTCAGTATCTCAATGTCTCAGTATCTCAATATATCTCAGTATCTCAATATCTCAATATATCTCAGTATCTAAATATCTCTCAGTATCTCAATATCTCTCAGTATCTCAATATATCTCAGTATCTCAATATATATCAGTATCTCAGTATCTCAATATCTCAATATCTCAATATCTCAATATCTCAGTATCTCAGTATCTCAATGTCTCAGTATCTCAATATCTCAGTGTCTCAATTTATCAGTCTCAATGTATCAGTATCTCAATATCTCAATATCTCAGTATCTAAATATCTCAGTATCTCAATATATCTCAGGATTTCAGTATCTCAGTTTCTCAATATCTCAATATATCTCAGTATCTAAATATCTCTCAGTATCTCAATATCTCAGAATCTTAATGTCTCAGTATCTTAATGTCTCAGTATCTCAGTATCTCAATATCTCAGTATCTCAATATATCTCAATGTATCAGTGTCTCAATGTATCAGTGTCTCAATGTATCAGTATCTCAATATATCTCAATGTATCAGTGTCTCAATGTATCAGTGTCTCAATGTATCAGTATCTCAATATATCTCAGTATCTAAATATCTCTCAGTATCTAAATATCTCTCAGTATCTCAATATCTCAGTATCTTAATGTCTCAGTATCTCAGTATCTCAATATCTCAGTATCTCAGTATCTCAATATCTCAGTATCTCAATATATCTCAATGTATCAGTGTCTCAATGTATCAGTGTCTCAATGTATCAGTATCTCAATATATCTCAGTATCTCAATGTCTCAGTATCTCAGTATCTCAGTATCTCAATATCTCTCAATATCTCAGTATCTAAATATCTCAGTATCTCAATATATCTCAGTATTTCAGTATCTCAGTATATCAGTATCTCAATATCTCAATATATCTCAGTATCTAAATATCTCAGTATCTAAATATCTCAGTATCTCAATATATCTCAGTATTTCAGTATCTCAGTATTTCAGTATCTCAGTATCTCAATGTCTCAGTATCTCAGTATCTCAATATATCTCAGTATTTCAGTATCTCAGTATCTCAATATCTCAGTATCTCAGTATATCAATGTCTCAGTATCTCAATATCTCAATATATCTCAATATCTCAGTGTCTCAATGTCTCAGTGTCTCAATGTATCAGTATCTCAATATCTCAATATATCTCAGTATATCAATGTCTCAGTATCTCAATATATCTCAGTATCTCAATATCTTAATATATCTCAGTATCTAAATATCTCAGTATCTCAATATATCTCAATATCTCAGTATCTCAATATCTCAATGTCTCAGTATCTCAATACCTCAATATCTCAGTATCTCAATATATCTCAATATCTCAGTATCTCAATATATCTCTATCTCAATATTTCAATATATCTCAGTATCTCAATATCTCAGTATCTCAATATATCAATATCTCAGTATTTCAGTATATCTCAGTATTTCAATATATATCAATATCTCAGTATCTCAATATATCTCAGTATCTCAGTATCTCAATATATCAATATTTCAGTATATCTCAGTATTTCAATATATCTCAATATCTCAGTATCTCAATATATCTCAGTATCTCAATATATCAATATCTCAGTATCTCAATATACTGTATCTCAGTATCTCAATATATCTCAGTATCTCAATATATCTTAGTATCTCAATATATCTCATTATCTCAATATATCTCATTATCTCATTATATCTCAGTATCTCAATATATCTCAGTGTCTCAATGTCTCAGTATGTCTGTCTCAATATCTCAGTGTCTCAATGTCTCAGTATCTCAGTGTCTCAATGTCTCAGTATCTCAATTTCTCAATATCTCAGTGTCTCAATATATCAGTGTCTCAGTATCTCAATATCTCAGTATCTCAATATATCTCAGTATCTCAATATCTCAATGTCTCAGTATCTCATTGTCTCAGTATCTCAGTGTCTCAATTTCTCAGTGTCTCAATATCTCAATGTCTCAGTGTCTCAATATCTCAGTATCTCAATGTCTCAGTATCTCAGTGTCTCAATATCTCAATGTCTCTGTCTCAGTATCTCAGTGTCTCAATATCTCAGTATCTCAATGATGTCTCATGTCATTGTGCAATTTTTTGCAGACTGAAGATAGCAGTGAGGAACAGTTTTAGGCTCTGATGAGAGAGAAGGACATAAGAGTGCGTGTGACGAGAGAGAGAAGGACAGAAGAGTGTGTGTGACGAGAGAGAAGGACAGAAGAGTGTGTGTGATGAGAGAGAAGGGCAGAAGAGTGTGTGACGAGAGAGAAGGACAGAACAGTGTGTGTTTAACACACAAATCACAGAAACACACACACCTTCACCTGAGGAACTGAAGCATCTCATGGATCGACTGCATTCGCCTTCACACCTGAAACATCATTCAGCAATCCCATAATTCTCACTGAACAAGAACCGGCACGTCCTGCTAAACTCTAAATCTTGTATAATTATCTTTCATTAGTTTGAGGTACATCGACTATGTAGACTTTTCAGGCAAAAGTCGTGAAAACTCCAAAGATACGGCAGCAGTTTCAGCCTCTGAAACACATTCATCAACAGCTTCTAAGCAGACACCGGCTGTGAGTGAGTGAGTGAGTGAGTGAGACAGACACACACAGAAACTCTGTCTGTCTCTCACTGGAGTTCTCACACACACACTGAAACTCTGTCTTTGTCTCTCACAGGAGTTCACACACACACTGAGACGAGAGAGAAGGATCTGCTCTGATTGACAGCGAGTGTCTAACGTCCCTCTTCCTGACAAATCATGGAAAACTGGAGTGACATGTGACATCATGGAAACAGGAGATGATGCAAGTGGGAAAAAGAGCGTCACAAGTCAGTCATGTGACCGAGCGAGGACAAGTTTTCGTCATCACTGAAAACTCAACAGTTAGGAAATAATAAAGAGCTATTCTGTACAGGTGTATCGTGTGTGTGTGTGTGTGTGCGTGATGTATCCCACCCTGGTGTATGTGACGTATCCTAACCCTGGTGTGTGTGACGTGTTCCACGCTGGTGTGTGAGACGTGTTCCACGTTAGTGTGTGTGACGTATCTCACCCTGGTGGTGTGTGACGTATCCTAAACCCTGGTGTGTGTGACGTATCTCACCCTGGTGTGTGTGACGTATCCCACCCTGGTGGTGTGTGTGACGTATCCTAACCCTAGTGTGTGTGACGTATCCTAACCCTGGTGTGTGTGACGTATCTCACCCTGGTGGTGTGTGTGACGTGTTCCACGCTGGTGTGTGTGACGTATCCTTACCCTGGTGGTGTGTGTGACATATCCTAACCCTGGTGGTGTGTGTGACGTGTTCCACGCTGGTGTGTGTGACGTATCCTAACCCTGGTGTGTGTGACGTATCCTAACCCTGGTGTGTGTGACGTATCTCACCTTGGTGGTGTGTGACGTATCCTAACCCTGGTGTGTGTGACGTATCCTAACCCTGGTGTGTGTGACGTATCTCACCCTGGTGGTGTGTGACGTATCCTAACCCTGGTGTGTGTGACGTATCCTAACCCTGGTGGTGTGTGACGTATCCTAACCCTAGTGTGTGTGACGTATCTCACCCTGGTGGTGTGTGTGACGTATCCTAACCCTGGTGTGTGTGACGTATCTCACCCTGGTGGTGTGTGACGTATCCTAACCCTGGTGTGTGTGACGTATCCTAACCCTGGTGGTGTGTGACGTATCTCACCCTGGTGGTGTGTGTGACGTATCCTAACCCTGGTGTGTGTGACGTATCCTAACCCTGGTGTGTGTGACGTATCTCACCCTGGTGTGTGTGTGACGTATCCTAACCCTGGTGTGTGTGTGTGTCGTATCTCACCCAGGTGTGTGTGACGTGTTCCACCCTGGTGTGTATGTGTGAGCGCATGAGTCTCCTGATCCAGGATCTGTCCTGTTTAACTCTGATGTTCAGTCTCTGAGGCTCTCTTCCAGCACATCTGCAGTTACTGTTATACACGATATATATATTATATACTGTTATAGGATCAGCTGAGAGTAATGACCTGTTCCTGACTCTCTTCCATGAGCTCGTCTTCTTTACAGATGATGTGTGTTCTCTCTCTCCTCATCTCTTCTGCAGGGGCGAGGGAGTCTCGTGTCCATCTTCTGCTCAGTGGTCAGTGTAGGTCCTGTGGTCATCAGCAGCTACATCTGGCTACTGGGTCTCTGATGGACACCTGTCCGTCAAACAGCATCACAGAGGAGGAACACACTCACACAAGACGGTGGAGGAACACCCACACACACACACACGCAAGACGGTGGAGGAACACACACACACACACACACACACACACACGAGACGGTGGAGGAACGCACACACACGAGACGGTGGAGGAACACGCACACACACACGAGACGGTGAAGGAACACACACACACACACACACACACACACACACACACACGAGATGGTGGAGGAACACACACGAGACTGTGGAGGAACACGCGCACACACACACACACACAGATGCGCTTCTGAACCTGGCACACAGTGTAGAGATCTGTGTTTGTAACTACAGCTACATCGTCTGCTGGGTTTCAGAGTCGCTTCACACGGACGAGGGTTCAGTCGAGATCAGGAGCGTTTACTTCAAGCAGTCTTTAAATTATTCAATAAAGTTTGGAGATATTTGTCATTTGTCAAACGAGAATATTTGTCTTTGTTCAGTGTCCATCAGCAATGTTAAACACTCATTTTCACTCACTTTTTCAACTCACGTGCACTTCTGTGCTACCAGAGTGTCAACTACACACACACTTAAGTGTCCAAGTGGTGTCCGCAAAATAACATAGAATTCATAGACAATTGGAAGAGTTTTTGGGGCAGACCTGACCTGTTGAAGAGAGATGGTCTTCATCTGTCCTGGGATGGTGCTGCTCTTCTCTCTAGTAATATGGCACATAGTCTCAAACATGACAATCTGGGGCTCAGGTCAGGAATCAGACCGACTGGCTAAACCGACCGTCTGCTAGCGGCCACGCGTAACCAAGGTCAGATAAATCCCATCACATAGAGCAGGGTTCCTCAAACTCGGTCCTGGAGGGCCGCTGTGCTGCAGAGTTTAGCTCCAACCCTGATCAAACACACCTGAGCAAGCTAATCAATGTCTTCAGGATCACTAGAAACTCACAGCTAGGTGTGTTTGATCAGGGTTGGAGCTAAACTGTGCAGGACAGTGGCCCTCCAGGACCGAGTTTGAGGAACCCTGACATAGAGCCTCTTTCACCTAGATATCATCATATAGAGACTGTGTCTGTTCCCCGAATTAGGACTTAGGACAAAAAACTTCCAAACCCATCTAAGGGTAAAAATGTAATAGATGTTCAACAAATAAAAAGCAGATATAATAAGGATGAACAAATGATAAAGCTTGGGTTGCTGAATATTCGATCGCTTACTTCAAAAGCACTTATTGTTAATGATATGATTACAGACTATAATCTAGATGTGCTGTGTTTAACAGAAACCTGGCCTTTAAAAACCCAAAACTTTAAATGAGTAATTACGGTTATAAACATGAGCCTCATCTGAAAGGCAAAGGGGGAGGTCAAGGCAAGGCAAGGAAAGGCAAGGCAAGTTTATTTATATAGCACATACACAATGGCATACACAATGGCAATTCAAAGGGCTTTACATAGAAGAAATTAAAATAACAAAAAGAAATAAGAATAATTAAAACAGTTTAGAAAAATAAAATAAAATGCAGTACAGTACAAACAGTCGGACGAACAGCGGCACAGTGCTCATTCAGTAAATGCACAGCTAAACAGAAGTGCATTGAGTCTGGATTTGAATGTGACAGTAGGAGCACGTCTGATCTCCTCTGAAAGCTGGTTCCAGCATAATAGCTAAAAGCAGACTCATCATGCTTAGAGTGAACCCTTGGTATTTCTAGCTGATATGATCCTAATGATCTGAGTGATCTGTTGGGCTTATATTCAGTGAGCATATCTGCAATGTATTGAGGTCCTAGGCATATATAAATCATTGAATGATTTATATACCAGTAATAATACTTTAAAATCAATCCTAAATCTAACTGGGAGCCAGTGTAAAGACCTGAGGACTGGTGTGATGTGTTCATATATTCTGGTTCTGCTCAGCGTTCTGTATGAGCTGACACTGTCTTATGGTCTTTTTGGGAAGGCCAGTGAGGAGTCCATTACAGTAATCCACCCTGCTGGTGATGAAAGCATGCACAAGTTTCTCTAAGTCTTGTCTGGAAACAAAGCACCTAATTCTTGCAATATTTTTCAGATGATAGTATGCTGATTTAGTTATTGCTTTGACATGACTACTGAAACTAAGGTCTGACTCTGGTGTCACACCAAGATTCCTGACTTGATTTTTAGTTGTTTGACCCCTAGAGTGAAGGTATGCATTCACCTTGAGAACTTCATCTTTGTTTCCAAACGCAATGACTTCAGTTTTGTCTATGTTTAACTGAAGAAAGTTTTGACACATCCAACTGTTGACTTCGTCAATGCATTGGCACAGGGAGTCAATGGGGCTGTAATCGTTAGGCGATAGGGCTAAGTAGATCTGTGTATCTTCTGCATAGCTGTGGTAGGCAATTTGGTTCTCTCTCATTATTTGGCTCATTAGGAGCATATACAGGTTGAACAGGAATGGCGCAAGAATTGAGCCTTGAGGGACTCCGCATGTCATGGATGTCCACTCAGACTTATGATCTCCTATACTCACATAATAACCTCTCCCATCTAAGTATGACCTGAACCCAGGGGTGCTGCTAAGGATTTTGGGCCCCATGAAAAGAATCTTGACAGGGCCCCCAACACAGCTGAGACTTTTTTCATATTAATTTACATAAAATCATGGTTTATGGTATTTTGACTATCATTCTCATATATTTAAGTCAATCAGACAATTGAACTCCATCCCATGTCCACACCCGTAATTTGTCCTCTGTAATACTGCACTACTTCCGTAATTTAGAGCGTAAATGGAAACAAACTAATTTAGAGGTTTTTAGAATCGCTTGGAAAGACAGTACGTCACGCTATAAAAAGGCCCTAAAAGCGGCCAGGGCTGAGCATCTCCGCAAACTAATAGAAAATAACCAAAACAATCCTAGGTTCTTATTTAACACCGTGGCTAGACTAACAAATAAACAAGCGTCACCTGAACAAAATATTCCGTTACAGTTTAGTAGTAATGATTTCATGAATTTTTTCACTGAGAAAATAGAAAACATCAGATCCACAATTGTAAACGTTCAATCTTCAATCGCGCCTTATAATTCAGCCTCGATTATCACCCCGCAAGAACAATTACAGTGCTTTACAACTATAGAACAAAAAGAGTTAAATAAATTTATCATTTCCTCTAAAACAACAACATGTTTATTAGATCCCATACCAACTAAACTATTGAAAGAAGTGTTACCTATAGTGAAAGAGCCTCTCCTCAATATTATTAACTCGTCTTTATCTTTAGGTCATGTTCCAAGAACATTTAAATTGGCAGTTATAAAACCACTAATTAAGAAACCACAATTAGACCCAAATAACCTAGCAAATTATAGACCCATTTCAAATCTTCCTTTTATGTCCAAAATATTAGAAAAAGTTGTGTCTGCCCAACTGGGCTCTTTCTTGCAAGAAAATGACACCTATGAAAAGTTTCAGTCTGGGTTCAGGCCGCATCATAGCACTCAAACTGCGCTCGTTAAAATCACAAATGATTTACTCTTAGCTTCTGACCAAGGCTGTATCTCAATACTAGTTTTACTTGATCTTAGTGCTGCGTTCGATACTATAGATCACACAATACTCTTAGATCGGCTACAAAACTATACCGGTGTTCAAGGACAAGCATTAAGTTGGTTCAGATCATACCTATCTGACCGCTACCATTTTGTCTATTTAAACGGAGAAAATCGATCATAACTCCAGTAAACTATGGAGTGCCGCAAGGATCTGTGTTAGGCCCTCTATTATTCTCAATATATATGCTGCCACTTGGAAATATTATAAGGAAACCTGGAATTAGTTTCCATTGTTATGCTGATGACACTCAACTATATATTTCATCACGGCCGGATGAAAACGCTAAATTATCCAAATTGACAGAGTGTGTTAAAGATATAAAAGATTGGATGACGCACAATTTTCTTTTATTAAATCCAGATAAGACAGAGGTAATACTTATCGGTTCAAAAAACCGCCCACAAAACCTCCTTCAATACAACTTTAACATAGTAGGGTGTCCTGTTACTTTATCCTCTACAGTAAAAGACCTGGGTGTTATATTAGATTGTAACTTGTCTTTTGAAAATCATATTTCATATGTTACAAAAACAGCCTTTTTTCACCTTAGAAATATTGCTAAATTACGTAACATGCTATCTGTTTCTGATGCAGAAAAGCTAGTTCATGCATTCATGACCTCGAGACTAGATTACTGTAATGCTTTATTAGCTGGTTGTCCTGCATCCTCAATAAACAAGCTACAGTTAGTCCAAAATGCCGCCGCTAGAGTTCTTACTAGATCAAGAAAGTTTGACCATATAACACCAATTTTATCATCACTACATTGGTTACCTATAAAGTTCCGTATTAATTACAAGGTATTGCTACTGACTTATAAAGCCCTAAACGGCTTAGCTCCAGTTTATTTAACGGATCTTCTATCGCCCTATAATCCATCGCGCTCTTTAAGATCACTAAATTCGAGGCTTCTGGTCATACCTAGGATATCCAGATCCACCAAAGGAGGGAGAGCATTTTCACATTTAGCACCAAAACTCTGGAATAGCCTTCCTGATACTGTTCGTTGCTCAGATTCGCTCTCCCAGTTCAAAACTAGATTAAAGACGCATCTCTTCAGCCAGGCATTCATATAATATTTTAATCTTACAGTTAAATCCGGTCTCTACTTCATAAACGCCAGAGGAGAACTGGCCCCCGACTGAGCCTGGGTTCTCCCAAGGTTTTTTTTTTCTCCATTAGGTCACCTAATGGAGTTTTTCGGTTCCTTGCCACTGTTGCCTTTGGCTTGCTCAGTTGGGGATACTTAATTTGATTAATCGATTCAACAGTGCTATTGATCTGCCTTACCAAACGTGGATGTTTTACACCAGAAACAAACACTGATGTACTATTTTATTTAATACTGTGAAGCTGCTTTGATACAATCTGTATTGTGAAAAGCGCTATATAAATAAAGTTGACTTGACTTGACTTACTGTATAATGTATATACTGTGCATAGCTGTACATGTGTCATATAGTGTATTCACATATATCTATATTTGTATGTATATGAGGCAAAGCCGTGCACCCGCTGCACCCTGCTCTATCGAAACGTGCTAACTTGTCGAAAAATGCTACCGTAGAGACCTGGGGCCTCATGTACAAAGCGTGTGTATGCACAGAAAAGTGCCGTAGGCTACGATCATTGTCACGGGCGGTCCACTAACAATTTAGGCCTACTTACAAACCCACCTTTTCTTGTGAAATATTGGGTAACACATACTGTCGACCCTTTGCCTCTTTCCAGGGTTTCCCCAGGTTTGATCACCCCAAATTTAAGACTTTAAGACCTTTTTAAGACCACTTTAATGAAAATTAAGACCTACATCGCACCCATTATGCAGTCGTAAAA
The DNA here is from genome assembly GCF_964197995.2 of Scardinius erythrophthalmus. Classification (NCBI taxonomy): domain Eukaryota; kingdom Metazoa; phylum Chordata; class Actinopteri; order Cypriniformes; family Leuciscidae; genus Scardinius; species Scardinius erythrophthalmus. The sequence goes on from NC_138232.1 coordinate 214,918, forward strand.
CACCAGATCAAATCCCAATAATGACTATTACTAACAAATGTTTTAATTAAAAATACATTTATTATAAAAAAAACTCATTCAACAACACACTGCAAAGTGATGTTTTTGGTAAATATCAAACATTCATAACAATAAACAGATAAACTAACTTTTCAAATCATCTTAGTAAAGTTTCTCAGCATTCAAATTGCTTAAACCATTGCTTCAGAGGGGTAGACAGATAGGTAAGAGAGATATAGATAGTAGGGGTGTAACGGTTCACAAAATTCACGGTTCGGTTCAATACGATACACTTGTGTCACGGTTTGGTACGTTTTCGATACAGCAAAAAGAAATAAATGCCAGAGATTTTTTTTTTTATTATTATTTTATTTATTAAAAAAATAATAAATACACTAATACACTTTGACCAATGATGGAGCTATAATAGACTCTTCTTAGGAGCATAAACAAAACAGCTCCTTGGAAAAAAATGAAATGTAACCTAATATTGTAGTAGTTATAAACAAAGGTCTATTTTTAGTTCATATTAACATTTGAGGGCAGCAATTGTATTCATAATGTCAAAATAAAACCGACGTAATGTTACTTGAAGCCATTATAGCCTACTATTCCTGCCAAACTTCCATGGTTGCAGTTAGTGTTACTACAGTAAATCCATGGTGAATGTTGCAGATCTGTGGACACCGGATAGTTCATTCATGGCACAATGTTTCTTCCTGGCTTCCACGCGCTGTTTGATCCGTTAAAAACGGAGAAATGTGAATGTTTCTCACTAGATCTCACAGCGATGTTATTACTTCTGTGGCGAATTCAAATGATTTATTTACTGGATCTCTTATTACCGCTGTGTAACAGTGTCGCTTGTTCAAGATCGCTCGCGCTGCACTGATCCAAACTGATAAGCGGTCCTTCAACCACACAATAACGAGTAGCCCAGTTTCGTTCCGCTTGCATTACGTTTGCACATTTGATGTTGGACAATGTTGTGGTCGCGCCGGCGTCTCTTACATTATGAGCGTGCTTGCCACGCGCCTACATTTGAAATAATGAAACTTTGGTCGGCAGGAAAAATGGTCCAACAAACCGTTCGGTTCTATGATACTTCATCACACCGGCGCTATAGACGAATCCGACGAGCGTTCTGTGTAGGCTGCCATCTTGTGGCGACGCCATTACTGAGCTGTTACAAACAAACCTCCGTGATAACGCAAACGCACCCTCGATGACAGCTACAGCCAGGCAGTATGACTTGTTGGGTTGATGATGTTAGACAGTGGCCTCCAGTCACAGATGAAGGTACAAACGATCTTACAGATTATTTATGAAAATAGCTTGGCAATAAGATAACTATGGTAGCTAGGCAAGCTAACGAGGAAACTATTAAAAGATCTGTCCATTTGGCAACAATAAATAAATTAATGATATCAAATAAACGAATTCATGTTTTTATTTTGTGACCATTATTTATCTCATTTTCACATTTCAAAAGGAAAGGGTAAGGTACAGCTAACTGCTAGCGTTGTTGGTTCTCAGAGTCACAGTCAAGCAAATACAGTAATGCTACTACTGCCCCAACGCGCCCCTTCGGTTGTTTTAAAGGTATTTAAGAGTATTTTCTCCTTAGCCTGGCATCCGATGATCAACAAAATGCCAACTACAGGTCACTGATAGAGGGTCAAAAAAATTATCTAAGCTCCGTAGCCTATGGGTTGGTCAAATAATGCACACTCTACCAGATGATAAATTAGTTCTTAAAGGACCTGTCCGATTTTCACAGACCATTAACAACACTTATACTGTTCAAATAACTCTGCAGAGGAAGAATAGTAAAGTTGTAGATGTAACGTTAGTGACAGTCGTAAATCGCGGGCTGTTTATTCCAGTGGACGCAACCAAACCAATAGGAGGCAATGGCGCAACGCTACCCAGCAACAGCTCAGTAATGGCGCCCGCTTACTTCCGGTAGTTTCGCCGGATTCGTCTATAAGTTAAGTCAAGCTGTTTGTGTTGCCTGGATACAATTTGGGCGGACTGAACCATTTTATGATAATCGAGAGGGGGAGAGGGGCCCACGGACGTTTGTGTTTCCTAAACAAATAAAAATTTTTGACACCAGGAAACAGCAAATAGAATAATTTAAAGTTAATAATTTTTACTATCAAAATTTTTTTAAGCACCACAATTTTATTGGGGGCTTCTCTGGGCCCCCTCTTAGTCATGGGCCCCGAGTATCGTCATCGTTTACCCCCCCTTTAGAGCGCCCCAGCCTGAACCATTTTAGGACTATCCCAGAAAGCCCCACCCAGTTTTCCAGCCTGTCAAGAAGTATGTTATGATCGACAGTGTCAAATGCAGCACTGAGGTCGAGTAGTACCAGCACTGATAATGTTCCTGTATCAGTATTTAAGCGAATATCGTTTATTATCTTTATGAGCGCTGTCTCTGTGCTGTGGTGCGGTCGGAAACCAGATTGAAAATTGTGGGAAGTGTGTCAAGAGCGCAGGTTGATGTTTTAAGGTGCTGTACGGTTTCTTTGAAAATTTTGCCATCAATTTCTTTGAAAGCAGACATAATCAGTAACTACTTTCTCAGGTGGTCTGATCTGTCCGACCCCAGTGCAACTCAAGGATGTGCTGATCACCTTTCTGATATTATTGATTTTCTCAGAGAAGAAAGAAGCAAACTCACTGCACTTTCTGTCTGAGAGCATTTCACTGGGAATCTGGCTTGGGGGGGTTTGTCAGTCTCTCTACAGTAGCAAAAAAGAGTGCGTGTGTTGTTTAAACTACTGTTTATAATATTTGAGAAGAAAGTCTGTCTAGCTTTGCCTAGTTCCATATTGAAAGCATGGATGCTGTCTTTGTATATGTTATAATGGACTACAAGTTTTGTCTTCCGCCACATGCGCTCTGCTTTTCTGCATTGTCTTTTCATATTTTGCACTGCTGTTGAGTTTCTCCAAGGTGCTTTTTGTCTGCCACTCTTCTTCCTGACTTTAACAGGAGCAATATCATCAATTACACTTTTAACTTTTGAGTTAAAAGAATCAAGGAGAAAATCAACAGAGTCTGCAGATATGCTTGGTGTTAAGGATATAGCCTTCATAAATAGTACACTTGTGTTCTCATTTAAGCATCTCTTCTTGACAGACACAGATCTAGCTTCAGTGACAGGAGAGATCAATATATAAAAAAAAAATACAGAAATGATCAGACAGTGCTCCATCCTTTATAACAATCGATGAAATGTTTAGACTGATAAGTAAATCTAGAGTGTGTCCACGATTGTGTGTGGGTCCATGTACATGCTGAGTCAGATCAAAAGTTTTTAAAACAGTTTTGATTTCTTTTGCCATACTGGTTTCTGCATTATCTATGTGAATGTTAAAATCTCCAGCAATGGCAAAATGGTCAAACTCTGAGGTAATTGTTGATAACAGTTCTGTAAATTCCTCAGCAAAGGATGGAGAGTATTTTGGAGGCCTGTAAATAATAAGTAAAATGCGTGGAGCACCTTTTAACACAATACCCAGATATTCGGAAGGCGGGTAATTCCCAAATGATATTTGCTTACATTGATAGATATTAGGGGTGCACGATATATCGAATCAATATCGTTATCGCGATATCACGTTGCTCGATATCATATCGAAAGTCTCGCGATATTTATGCGATATTTTGTTTATGATGCGTCCTGTCCGACATGCACCGTTGCATTTCCCCCGACTGATTTCCTGGTTCTACTTATCTACTTTTCCTGGTTCTATCAAGGAGAGGGTTTAACTTTTCATGCTACAGATTTCCAACAGTGGTCAGAAAGAACAGGGGAGACACTTCTCCCTTGTTCTACCACACAGTCCCCACACTTGCCAGCTTGACGCACACACCAGCGCGCAAGTATAAACATCAGGCCACCTGGCCACTTCATGCGTTATCACAGATCGGATAGCTGTCTAATTTATCAAAACGATTCCTTTTACACCTGTTCACATAAATGTGTTTTTTGCAAAACGGATATAAATTCGATCTTCAATTCCCGCGCTATATGCAGATTTAATGGAGTTCACGTCACCGAACACAGTTATGAGCTGCATTATATATATCATCAGCTAAAATGTCAAAATCAAATACCGCACTAATAGAGAACGGCAACAGCCCTGGTAAGATCATTTCACTTCTTTACTTTTAATGAAGATACTTGTGTGTAAAGCGTCTGCAACTTACTTTCACTTTTATTTGCGATAGTTTCGCGTTGGCTTGACCGGTAGATGCTCAGCTGCTCATGCGGTGATGCGTGTTGCAGACGTAGCGTCGTCATATCTGGCCATAACATGACATGTAGCCTATAGCACGTTCTCACACGTTTATTTTTTTTGTGTTTTTGGGAGGAGTACATTTTACATATGTGGTTTCAACAACCAGATGCATTTACACTTCGTCCAGTTTCGTCTGGAATGCGGCCCAGATCTCCTCCTGAAGTGGTTTCAGCGATCAGATTCAAATCCGTCTCGAATGCGCTCAATAAACCCTATGTTGTAAGGAAACTTGTTTTATTTGTTATGAATCTATTTTGATGCGTTTACCCATAACTTTTGTAGTTTTACATATGTTTAAAAATATCGAAATTCATATCGATATCGCAATATTCTTTATCGATATCGCAATATCACTTTTTGTCAATATCGTGCACCCCTAATAGATATCTTTAAAAAGAGCAGCTAGACCCCCACCTCTCTTAACAGCTCTGCAGACACTCATAAAAGTAAAGTTAGGGGGGGCTGCTTCATTGAGGATTGTTGCACTGCAGCTGTCTTCTAGCCAGGTTTCATTTAGAAGCATAAAATCCAGGTTGTTTGTGGTTATTAAGTCGTTGACTAGAAGTGATTTATTTTTAAGTGAGCGAATGTTTAAAAGTGCTAACTTAACAGTTTTACTTTTTGTCCCCACATCAATCTTAGTTTGACGTGTAATAGGCACCAGATTAGTTGGGTTTGCTGTACGGCTATTGAAGGCCTTAGACTTTCTATCTTGTAATAGAACAGCAATAGAGAAAGATACAGGCACACTGGGTTCCCGCTTGTTCTGTAAACATTTGAGAAAGTTACTGTTATCATAGCGGGGACCCAACACATATCACTGAGAGCTGGTATCAGTTGTTTTTGGTTCACCTCGAGCAGAAGGAGGAGGGTGTGGGCCCTGACGTTGTGGCAGAGGCCGAAGAGCTCTCACGGGAGGGGGAGGGCGAGCTGGGCCCGCAGGCTTTGGTGGTAATGGTGCCTGTTGTTTTTTGGTTGGTATCTGGGGGCTTGCAGCAAAAGAGTGGGATAGTCTGGTTCCAGCATACACCAGTTCTTCCATTTTCTGTGAGAAGCACAGAAGTGGAGATGCTGGAGAGAGGGATAACGTGTCTGGTGAGAGGGGCTGTTGCTCTGGTGTTATAGGAGGTTGTGATATGCTGCGCTGGCTTCCCTGGCTGTTTTCCAGGAAGTCGTCCATGGGTGCTGAATCTTGGAGCAGTTCAGATATGTCTGTCTGTGGTGAGCTCTGTGGGCAGGGCTCAGCTGAGATTGTGTCCGTGAGCAGAGGCTGTTGTGGCGGAGTGGTGTTATCATTGTCCTTGTGTGATATGTCAACCGCATGTCCATTTTGCTGCTGAAGTGAAGTCCTGTGGTCATTCATACTGTGTCCAGGTGTGTGTGTGCCGTTCAGATTGGCACACACTGCAGAAGGATGATTGAGGGAGAAGTAGATATTGTCCTTTAACACTCTTGAACCAAGTTTGTTTGGGTGATGGCCATCCCGATGAAACAGTTGTCTCTGACTCCAGAAAAGATTGAAGTTGTCAATGAAGTTTACTCCTTTTATATTGCAGGTTTTTTGCAGCCACGTATTAAGCCCAAGTAACCGTGAAAACCTGTTTGTTCCTCTTGCTGGGAGCGGTCCACTGATGAAAGTTTGAACTTTTCAGTGTTTTTCAGTGACTTTTCAGTGAAAAACTTAAGTGTTTCAGAAAGTTCATTGAAATCCTTCTTAAGGAGTTCTGACTGCTCTTTATGAATATCATTCTTCCCCACATGAATGATGAGTCGATTTGCAGTCTTATGTTTCATCAGAATGTTCTTAAGTTCCCTGTTTACATCAGAAGTTGTTGCTTGTGGAAGGCAGCACGTAGTTGTATCCCTGCCGCTAATGTTTCTGATTCTGGAGTCCCCCACTATCAGAGTCCTGGGCTCGGCTGCTCTCTGAGCTGAGTGCCGCTGTCTGCTCGACCTTGAGCGCCAGTTAGCATCAGTGTTAGCTACTGGCCCATTCAGTCTGTGTTCGATCACATTCATCACATTTGGGGATTCCTCATTCACATTCATTAGTACTTCAAATCTGTTCTCAAGATGTATAGGCGGTGGTAGGAGACCAGTGTTTGCAATCCTTGTCAGAGCTGTATCTGGGGTAGAGGATGCTACTGCGGCAATATGTGATGCTCGTGACAATCTGATGTCTCGAGTGCCTTTGGGTCTCGCTCCCTGTTTGTGCCATCGATTAGTAAGTTGATCGGCTTGTTTCTCTACCTGTCGAGGACCACTAGTTTCATGGGACTCACCGGTATGCTGAGGGTGTCCATGACGAAGCTCTGTTGTGTGCTCCGTCTGGTTTGGTGGTCCCGTAAGTAACTTTGTTTCAAGAACTGCAATCCTTTGTAAAAGTCTGTGGCAGTTAGTGCAGCAAGTAGATTCTTGAACCAGAAGAGGCATTTTCTCTCTTATCCTTGTAGGCAATTGTGTTTTCCTTTCCCGGAATGTAAGCTGGTCGGGTAAAAGTATTCTGCGTTTTTGTAGTAATCCAAACTTTGTCGTATGAGCACTGTGCTGATTTGCTGAAGTTAAAATTAGGTGATAAAAGGAAATAAAATATAAAAATATAGGAGATAAAATGTAAAAGCGATAGAGCCAAGCGCGGAGCATTAAGCAAGACCGTCCGAACAGTAGCTGAGCAGGAAGTAAGTCAAGTCACTTATTTATGCAGCGTTTTTTACAGTACAGATTGCATCAAAGCAGCTTCACAGTGATAACATGAAAATAATACAACAAAGTTTGTTCCTAGAAGAAAATTGCATCATCGTCCACTCTAAGTAAGGCAGATCAATAATATTGTTGAATATTAAATGTCCCCAACTAAGCAAGCCAAAAGCCAAGGCAACAGTGGCGAGGAACTGAAACTCCATCAGTGACAGAATGGAGGAAAAAACCTCGGGAGAAACCCAGGCTCAGTCGCTCAGTTCTCCTCTGGCCAACGAGTGAACAGTGTATGATTATGATCCAGGCAGCATTACAGGTCAGAGGTCAGATTGGATCAGAACATTCAGAATATTATCCAGTTCCCTCTGGTTGGAAGTCGGAGTCACGCTGGTATGGAGACGAGTTTGTTGAGGATCAGAGCCGATGCTGTCGTGTCGATGAGGCCTTCACAGGGCTGATGAGGTTGGCACTGCAGGGATGCGTCATGTGCAGGCGCTGGTCCTTCATCAGATCTGGAGTGTGTGTGTGTGTGTGTGTGTGTGTGTGTGTCCATCCAGGCGCTGGTCCTTCATCAGATCTGGATCCGGCTGACTGCGGTAAACCTCAGATAAACACAGAGACTAATAATAGCGTAGATGCCATCCTTCTTATAATGTAACGAGTACATCAGGATTTATGGGAAGTGTTCCCGGTTCCGGCTGACCTAATCTATGCAGCCTAACATTGAATTATAGAAGTCTATAATGTATTATGTGAAAGCTAGGTCAAAGAGATGTGTCTTTAGACTAGATATGAACTGACAGAGTGTGTCTGTTTCCTGGACAATGTTAGGAAGACTATTCCAAAGTTTTGGCGCTAAATAGGAGAAGGATCTGCCGCCTGCAGTCGATTATGATATTCTAGGTATTATCAACTGGCCGGAATTTTGAGATCGCAATAGACGTGAAGGACTATAATACGCTAAGAGCTCGCTCAAGCACTGCGGAGCTAAGACCGATTTAGACCGTACCATAGTACTGAGACAGCTCTCATTAGAGTCACCAATGATTTGCTCTTATCATCCGATCGTGGTTGTACTTGTGGTTTCACTATTAGTGTTACTCGATCTTAGTGCTGCATTTGACAATCGACCACAACATTCTTTTAAATAGATTCAAAAATTATGTTGGCATTAGTGGAATTGCACTAGCATGGTTTAAATCATACTTCTCTGACCGTTATCAGTTTGTAGCAGTAAATGAAGAGATGTCTCATCGATCACAAGTTCAGTATGGCGTACCACAAGGCTCAGTACTAGGACCGCTGCTGTTCACTCTGTACATGCTACCATTAGGAAGCATGGCATTAGCTTCCACTGTTACGCCGGCGATACTCAGCTGTATATTTCCTCACACCCTAAAGAAACGCACCAATTCACAAAATTAACAGAATGCATAGCTGATATAAAAAAGTGGATGACTAGCAACTTCCTACTAAATTCTGAAAAAACAGAGATTCTAATTATTGGACAAAAAACTTCCTCACGTAATAACCTAGAATACTGTCTAACACTTGATGGCTGCTCTGTCAAGTCCTCGTCGTCGGTTAGGAACCTGGGTGTGTGTGTGTGTGTGCTCTTTGATACCAATCTTTCATTTGAAAGTCACGTGTATCTGTAATACCGCATTTTTTCATCTTAAAAATATATCTAAATTACGCCATATGCTCTTCCTATTTAGGGTTAGATCCTTCTCCTATTTAGCACCAAAACTCTGGAACAGTCTTCCTAACATTGTCCGTGAACTCTGTCAGTTCAAAGCTAGACTAAAGACACATCTCTTTGACCTAGCATACACAACACATTATAGACTTTTATAATTCAATGTTAGGCTGCATAGATTAGGTCAGCCGGAACCGGGAACCCTTCCCATAAATCCTGATGTACTTGTTACATCATAAGAAGGATGGCGTCTACGCTAATATTAGTCTCTCTGTTTATACGAGGTTTACCGCAGTCCGCCGGATCCAGGCCGTATCCAGATCTGATGAAGATGCAAAAAAAAAAATAAAATCTGCATTATAAATGTTTAAGGCCAGACAAGTAGTTTATTGAGGGTTGATTGGTAAAGAAGGACTACACACCTGCGCACATATATATTCTAACGTGCTTACCTTTGGACTGAACACGCAACGCGCATCTGCACGCTCTCTGCGTTTTCATAGATTTTGCGTTTTTGAGGTTTGCGCAGAGATAATGGATAATCGTTTGCACCTTCTAACCTATTTCAGGGAGTGCGTTCTCGAGACACCGGGCACTGTTTTGTGTGCGGATGGGCGGCCGGAGCGCCTTAAGGGTTTTCCTGTTAGAACGGTGTCGTGTTAGCGGCCCCTAATTTTATAACTAATGATCTTCGCAACCGAAGTGAATCAATCAAAACTAACCTTTGCTGGACAATAACTTTATCCTAGAGCTGCTGTAAAGCCTAAACAATCTGTTACTTTAAGTTCCTATTATCACTGTAAAGCTGCTTTGAAACAATCGATAGTTTAAAGCGCTGTATAAATGAAGGTGACTTGACTTGACAAGAGATGTGCTCAGTAACACACGTCAGAGAGACTGATTCAGAGTCGAGACCCCTTCGAGTGGCTCCTGAAGCACAAGACCCAGACAGCAGCATTGAGTCGGGCCCAGATCCGGATCCTCCTGCTGTCTGCGGAGGAAACTCTCTCAGCCACAGGGGGATCTGGGTAAATGAGGAACATGCTGGACGGAGCCGTGTGACGTAAACAAGTCCTTTTGTGAATGTTTGTCAGTGTAAGACATGACATGAGAGGCTGATGAACTTTAACCTTTCTGGACATTTCAAAGCCTGTTCAATTGTAACTGACCTCACGAGAGTAAACAAACATTACTCAAGTTAGATGTAATTACGATACACAACACTGGCGAACGGGTATCGCTGCTAACCTTTCAGCAGGTCTTGCCCAAAAGGAACAACACTATTGGTTATACGGGGAATATAAACACACCAAAGAACAGATGAAAACCGGAGTTTTGTCGCCTCGCGTCGTGGAAAGAAAATCTTGACACGAGGAGATAACTGACTACTGAAGCAGTATATATTCGTCATTCAAAAGGGAAAGCGACACGAAGACTGCATACAAAGCAGCGCTTGCTTACCAATTTAAAATCAATCATGCAGATCACGTTCTTTTGGTGCGTTCAAGTCATCTCGTAAAGATCAAATTTACGAGTTGAACGTGCATGAGTGCCACCACAATGGCATAAATACGAGTGGGAAGCTCAGGATTTTCTTAATGAGTTACGAGTCAGTGAGCAACATGGCAGAATACCACAATACTTAAAGGTATTTAACAGTGATATTGTCAGGATTTTCTATTTACAGCAAAGTAAGCTAATTGCCTGCACAGAATATGATGGCATTGTAAAATAACAATGTAATATGTAACGATAAAGTTTGCAGTGGCTTCATAAATGAATTAAAAACCAAAGTACACCTGATACACATTTCTCTGCTCTTCATTTTCTAGAACTAGAGTTTAAGAACCTTGCTGTATTTTTGTAAGCATTCGCTAAACTGAACCGCCAATCAGAGTTCTCTCTCACCGACTGATTCTACATGCTGAACACAACAGCGTCTGAATAGAACCGACGGCGCGGAACACACCGGAAACACTCAGAAACGGCCTGTTGGCTTGATGTGTGTGAACATTTAAAACAGATGCGATGTCTTCATAAAGACGAGGACTTTCACGTATCGACACATACTTAATACAAGTGCATGAAAATGTTGACAACTTGTTTAATAACTCATAAAACATTCTTCAAACAATAAAACAATTTAATAGTTTCTGTACAATGCTTACTAAGCAGTTTAATTCTATATAGAAAAATGCAGGAGTAGTTTAAATGAACAAACTCCTTCAAATTTAATGGCAGGTACTCTGGGAAAAATAACAGCATTCCATCCACAAATATCTTCAAGCAATAAATATGTATTTATAAATAGTGTAAATGTACATCAGGATTAGAAACAAATGAGGAAGGAAAAAAAAAGACAATTTAAACGTTATTCTTTACTCTATGTGCAACCCATTTTTCTTTGTGACTTGGCTGTTATGTTTTTCCACAATTTTTTCCTTTTTCTTACCTAAGAAACAAAATATTGAACCTGGTGTCAAAATAACAAGACAGGAAAAACATAAAAGCAGTAAAAAAAATTCTATATATATAATATATATATATATATATATATATATATATATATATATATATATATATATATATATATATCACCTAATTCTTCACATTACAAATTTTTTTTGTAGATTTTGCCATCCAAAGTCATCGTAAAATCGATATCTACCATACAAAAAGCTAGGCTAGCGCTCCTTCGTGAAGGCGAACCCTTGAGACACAAGGAAAAGATTTCAGGTTTCAGCATGTTAACAAAATACAAAAAGAACGTCTCAAGTCAGTAGTCTGTAAGTGACGATGCCAGTTGTGATTGACACTATGTACAAAAACAAGTTTCCTATAATTTCCTCCCCAGTTTTTGTGATTAGTTTCTCACGTGAAGCAGCGGCGAGCCGGTGTGGAGAGGAAGTTCGCTCACTACCGCCCATGTAGGCCATAACCACACACTGCAGTTATAGACCACCCCCTGCAGGCCATTACCACACTATGCAGTTATAGACCACCCCCCGCAGGCCATAACCACACACTGCAGTTATAGACCACCCCCCGCAGGCCATAACCACACACTGCAGTTATAGACCACCCCCTGCAGGCCATAACCACACACTGCAGTTATAGACCACCCCCCGCAGGCCATAACCACACACTGCAGTTATAGACCGGTTGCATAGACACACACAGCCGCTGGAATCGACGGTCCCGTGTGCTCGCGAGAGTCGACACCACTGTCCTGAATATCAGAAACGGTCCGTTAATAGAGTTCCTGTAATGTGATATCCACATGTAGAGCGCATCTTAATGTCAAGATGAAGACGAATGAAGAGCAGGAGCCTGAAAAACACAAGGTGAGCAAAGAGTGTTATTCCAAATGCTCACGTAACACACACTCTCACATACACACACTCTCCGGATCTAAACCCTTCATGTGACGGATCTAAACCCTTCAGGCGACGGATCTAAACCCTTCAGGCGAGCCGCTCCGGATCTAAACCCTTCAGGCGAGCCGCTCCAGATCTAAACCCTTCAGGCGAGCCGCTCCGGATCTAAACCCTTCAGGCGAGCCGCTCCAGATCGAAACCCTTCAGGCGAGCCGCTCCAGATCGAAACCCTTCAGGTGAGCCGCTCCAGATCGAAACCCTTCAGGCGAGCCGCTCCGGATCTAAACCCTTCAGGTGACGGATCTTAACCCTTCAGGCGAGCCGCTCCAGATCGAAACCCTTCAGGCGAGCCGCTCCGGATCTAAACCCTTCAGGCGACGGATCTTAACCCTTCAGGCGAGCCGCTCCGGATCTAAACCCTTCAGGCGAGCCTCTCCAGATCTAAACGCTCCAGATCTAAACCCTTCAGACGAGCTGCTCCGGATCTAAACCCTTCAGACGAGCCGCTCCGGATCTAAACCCTTCAGGCGAGCCGCTCCGGATCTAAACCCTTCAGGCGAGCCGCTCCGGATCTAAACCCTTCAGGCGAGCCGCTCCAGATCTAAACGCTCCAGATCTAAACCCTTCAGACGAGCTGCTCCGGATCTAAACCCTTCAGACGAGCCGCTCCGGATCTAAACCCTTAAGGCGAGCCGCTCCGGATCTAAACCCTTCAGGCGAGCCGCTCCGGATCTAAACCCTTCAGGCGAGCCGCTCCGGATCTAAACCCTTCAGGCGAGCCGCTCCGGATCTAAACCCTTCAGGCGAGCCGCTCCGGATCTAAACCCTTCAGGCGAGCCGCTCCAGATCTAAACCCTTCAGGCGAGCCGCTCCGGATCTAAACCCTTCAGGCGAGCCGCTCCAGATCTAAACGCTCCAGATCTAAACCCTTCAGGTGAGCCGCTCCGGATCTAAACCCTTCAGGCGAGCCGCTCCGGATCTAAACGCTCCGGATCTAAACCCTTCAGGCGAGCCGCTCCGGATCTAAACGCTCCAGATCTAAACCCTTCAGGCGAGCCGCTCCGGATCTAAACCCTTCAGGCGACGGATCTTAACCCTTCAGGCGAGCCGCTCCAGATCGAAACCCTTCAGGCGAGCCGCTCCGGATCTAAACCCTTCAGGCGAGCTGCTCCGGATCTAAACCCTTCAGGCGAGCCGCTCCAGATCTAAACGCTCCAGATCTAAACCCTTCAGGCGAGCTGCTCCGGATCTAAACCCTTCAGGCGAGCCGCTCCAGATCTAAACCCTTCAGGCGAGCTGCTCCGGATCTAAACCCTTCAGGCGAGCTGCTCCGGATCTAAACCCTTCAGGCGAGCCGCTCCAGATCTAAACGCTCCAGATCTAAACCCTTCAGGCGAGCTGCTCCGGATCTAAACCCTTCAGACGAGCCGCTCCGGATCTAAACCCTTCAGGCGAGCCGCTCCGGATCTAAACCCCTCAGGCGAGCCGCTCCGGATCTAAACCCTTCAGGCGAGCCGCTCCGGATCTAAACCCTTCAGGCGAGCCGCTCCAGATCGAAACCCTTCAGGCGAGCCGCTCCGGATCTAAACCCTTCAGGCGAGCCGCTCTGGATCTAAATCCTTCAGGCGAGCCGCTCCGGATCTAAACCCTTCAGGCGAGCCGCTCCAGATCGAAACCCTTCAGACACACCCTGAAACAAGAATGAAATAGAAATAAAATGACTTACTAAAGAGAACTGGTCGTAAACCTGCATGAGGTCGTCCATCCGGTGCTGCTCCAACACCACAAACCCCTCCAGCTCTCCACTGCCCTTCCGAGCGCAGGCCTGACAGTGAACCACGGAGGAGCGGCGGGCGTAGCTGTCGCTTGTCACGAACAGAAGGTTAAACACCTCCACCTGCAACAACACAGCACAGCCTGATTTCAGCACGTCGTCTGATGAGAACAAGGGATGGGCATTTTTCAAAAATATTGTATTCGAATATTTGGCCTCATGAAAATCGAATATTCATTTATTTAAATGATGTTAAATGAGAAAGACGTTATTTTTTAAATTTAAGGTTTAAAACAAAAGTTTGTGTCACCATTTCTAAACAAGCTTACGATTAGGCAATATACACAACAAGCTTACGTCATATCTTAAGGTTTTCTTTTAGTTGAAAACATTAAACAATGTGTAAACAAAAAAAATATAAAGAACAAAAGCATTTAAGCTCAAGCAACGCAAACGAAAAAAAAAAAAACGCTAGTAAAGAAGCGCCAATTAGACTGGAGTCAGCATATGGTTATCGAGTTTATATTGTTTGACATGTTCATGTTGAGAAAAGCAGTAATATGCTGGAGTGAGAGAACGCTGCACTGACAGACGTTGCAGAGACACAGATAACGGTGTGCTTAAGCGAAGTTTCAAACAGCATGTTGCGTTTTCTGTTCTTTAAGTCTCATTCGACCAAACTTAAAGGAAGCAAACGTCTCAAAATTATTTTGCTATCAGTTAAGTTATCATCTCACTCACTCGGGTTTAGGGGTGTAACGGTATGAGATTTTCACGGTATGATAATCGTCTCAGAAAATATAATATTTTGGTTGAACATATGGTTTATTAAAACAACTTTTAATGAAAAAAAAAAAAAACTTATGGAAGTTTGAGTCTACCTTTTAAAAAAATAAGAAAGAAAAATAAAGCTGCACATCTCCCATTTGAACAAACATGTCTAATCAATTGAATTAATAAACCTTAACTTATTTTTATTCTTTATTAATTATTTAAGATAATTATAGGATAATAGAGTCTTATGAAATGCATTTTATTTCCACAGAAATTCTGGGTTGTCTGATATAATTTGTCTGGATTTTATGATTTAAATACAAATATATAATTGAAAATGCAATCGGATAAAATGTAACAACTTTTGTGTGTCTGCAGATCTGCACAACAGAGGTTTACTAAATTAAAACTATATTATTTCTTAAATAAAATAAACTTTATTATTATTGTTGTTGTTGTAACTTTAAGATGGCTACATTCTATTTGTACAATAGTAATATATTTCTTTAAGCTAAACCGAACTTTTATTTTGACAGATTGTACTTAACTCCTGTGAGTTTCAGTCAGAGTGTATTTGACGATGATTCTTTTAAATACAGTTATGAAATGCTCGTTTAGTTCTCTCAGAGCAGCTCTGGATATGTTCCTGTGTTCACGTCCTCATATAGTGAGAGACGGCAGACGCTTTAAACACTGTGAGCGTCACACACACTTGAGTGTGTACTAGGTGAAGCAGTGCTGCTCATTCACACAGACACGCAGAACAAGCAGAATATAGATTTACAGTATATAGCAGTTTTTTGCGCTGTTTATTAATAGACACACTCATATAGCGATTTGATTTATTGTACAGCTATAGTTTTGATTTATTCATCCATTGATCAAATCGCGCATTTTATGTGACATCTGCGTTATATTGTAAATTCCCTCAGCAACACGGAAATAATACGGCCTTAAAGGGGTGGTTGATTACAGGGCCGGAGTGGGGCCACTTTTCAGCCCGGGAGTTTCAGGCCCAAGACCGGCCCACTTTTTCCATGGTGGAATTCCAAATTAGCACTTTTTTAAAATTGTATAAATGAAGCAACAGTTCAGCTCGTACTATTGTGTAGTTAGTATTAAAGGGTTAGTTCACCCAAAAATGAAAATTCTGTCAGTAATTACTCACCCTCATGTTGTTCCAACCGCGTAAGACCTTCGTTCATCTTCGGAACACAAATTAAGATATTTTTGATGAAATCAGAGCCATGTCTCAATCCTCCATAGGCTTCTATGTGACCGAAACTTGCTGGCCCAGAAAAGTTATTAAAGAGATCGTTAATATAGTCCAAGTGACTACAGTGGCTCAATCTTAAGTATATCAAGCGACGAGAATACTTTTTGTGCGCAAAAACAAACAAAAATAACGACTTTATTCCACTATTCATTTCCTTCTCTCTGGGCCTCGTAGTGTTTTTGCGCTGCGCGTCTGTGTTGCACGTCATCACGCATCACACACATGACCGGCGTCGGCCAATAGTGAGCCTACGTGGTGACGTGTAACACAGACGCGCTGCGCAAAAAGACTACGCAAACCAACTAGAGGCCCAGAGAGAAGGAAATGAAACGTGGAATAAAGTCGTTATTTTTGTTTGTTTTTGCGCACAAAAAGTATTCTCGTCGCTTGATATACTTAAGATTGAGCCACTGGAGTTACTTGGACTATATTAACAATCTCTTTAATGACTTTTCTAGGCCAGCAAGTTTCGGTCACATAGAAGCCTATGGAGGATTGAGACATGGCTCTGATTTCATCAAAAATATCTTAATTTGTGTTCCGAAGATGAACGAAGGTCTTGCGCGGTTGGAACAACATGAGGGTGAGTAATTACTGACAGAATTTTCATTTTTGGGTGAACTAACCCTTTAATACCATGGGTTAACAAATAATGTAAAGGTTAAATAATAATTCACTTAGACTTTATAAGAAGCATAAGAAGCAATTGCAACTTTTTCACACAATTCTGACGTTATATTTCGCAATTCTGACTTTATATTTCGCAATTCTGACTTTATATTTCGCAATTCTGACTTTATAACACGCAATTGCTACTTTATATCACACAATTCTGACTTTATATCTTGCAGTTCTGACTTTATAAGCAATTGCGACTTTGTTTCACACAATTCTGACTTTATAATTTGCAATTCTGACTTTATAACACGTTTTATGATTTTATATCACACAATTCTGACTCTATATCTGGCAGTTCTGACTTTATAAGCAATTGCGACTTTATATCACACAATTCTGACTTTATATTTCGCAATTGTGACTTTATAACACGTTTTATGACTTTATATCACACAATTCTGACTCTATATCTTGCAGTTCTGACTTTATAAGCAATTGCGACTTTATTTCAGGCAGTTCTGATTTTATATCTTGCAATTCTGACTTTATAAGAAGCAATTGCGACTTTATATCACGCAATTTTGACTCTATATCTCACAATTCTTTATAACACGCAATTGCAACTTTATTTCAGGCAATTCTGACTTTATATCTCACAATTCTGACTTTTTAACACGCAATTGCGACTTTATTTCAGGCAATTCTGACTTTATATCTCTCAGAATTGCGAGATGTAAACTCGAGATAAAAAGTCGCAATTATCTTTTAAAATGTTTTATTCTGTGGCGGAAACAAAACTTACATAGCCTACCTCCTGGCCTCTTCCTCCCATGAGTCCCATCCATCCTCCCTGACGCGTAGCCTACCGTTACGGCCGGCCCAGCTATCAGAAGGCGCCGGCGGAGCCGCGGTAGCCTAGCCTCCCTGAGAAAACGTTTTGAAAAGACGGGCTATGGACCCAACCATTTCTATAGGAGGGGAGGGGAGAACTCCCTCACATGGTACAACCCATGCTGAGTTGCGCGCTGTGGTGGCAGAATGCGGAACGTGTGTATCCTAATGTAACTAATATGTGACATTGAAATGTAAAAAAAAAAAAAAAAAAAAAATTCCTCGACCGGCCCAAAAGTGAAGCGGCCCACCGGGAATACTCCCGATTCTCCCGATTACCCACTCCGGGCCTGGTTGATTATGATTTCACTTTTCTAACTTTAGTTAGTGTGTAATGTTTCTGTCTGAGCATAAACAACATCTGCAAAGTTACAACGCTCAAAGTTCAAGGTAAAAGAAGATATTTACTTTTACATAAATTGCTTTTTAAGGACTACAACAAACGGCTGGTAGAAACTACAATGAGCTTCTTCACGGGTTAGTGACATCACTAAGCCTAAAATCTACATAAACCCCGCCCCCTGAACACGATTTATAGATTATCAAGACTGAATATGCTAATCAATGACTAGAAGATAACTACACATAAGCTACATAAATTAATCAACTAACCATTCAGAAATGTCCTGTTGCTTCTTCTACATGTTGTCTCTTCTTGAGTCTCTCCATCATTGTCTGACTCCGGTTTGAACATAAAAGGCTAAAAGTTTTTGATATTTTCAGTGCGTGTGTGAGAGCAAGCTGTTGAAGCTCCGCCCCCTGTGCCGGGAGCAGCAGCTCATTTGCATTTAAAGGAACAGACACAAAACAGTGTTTTTGCTCACCCTCAAAAACTGACAATTTTTACATGCTATATAAAAATATCTGTAGGGGATTTTGAGCTAAAACTTCACACACACACTCTGGGGACATCAGAGACTTATTTTACATATTGTGAAAAGGGCATTTTACCCCCCCTTTAAAGGTGCTCTAAGTGATGTCACACGTTTTTTAGGCCGAAACATTTTTGTCACATACAGCAAACATCTCCTCACTATCCGCTCGCTGCCTGTCCCCTGAACACACTGTAAAAAAACGCGGTCTCTGTAGACACCAGAGGCCCCACAAACGGCAACAAAAACAAACTGGGCTCACCCGCACCACAAAACACAACACACAGTGTTCCAGGCAATAACTGGCGAGAAGTATTTGAGGGTGGGGTTTGGGGGGTTAGTGCGCCGTGCGTGTACACATGAAGGGGGTGTGGAGGAGAGAGAAGCATGAAGAGGGAAGTTTGAATTATGGCCGACACACGACACGACTCGACGTTCCGATGAACAAATTGCAAAGAAGAGGGACAAGGATAAGGAACGCGCGAAGTACCTAATTTACATCGGAAAAAAATTCGAAAGGTGGCGAGAACTCCGCTGGCAGAAGGGATTCCAATCCGACATTCAGTTGCTCTGTTTTTGCAGAACTGGTGGGTAAATCTAGCCTGGGTTTCCTCATACTGCCTTGCTCGCAGCGGGATTTTATTCACGCTGCTAGGCAGTCTTGACACCATGGACCAAATTTTCCCCTGAAAAAGGGAACCAATCACAGAACGGGAAGGGAGCAGCAAGACGATGACGACACCGAAGCAGTTTGTTTATATCTATGGATCCAACATGGCATCAGACTCGATGTTACCGTCTACCCTCATGTTTATCTTGCACAAACGTTAATATTCACTAAACGCCATCGTGTACAAATAAATCTTTGACCCATCGTCTTTTTCCTCGTCTAATTTCTGTCACCCTACATACGTCATCTGGTATAATTGAAGCGATTGGCTATGAGCTACGTACAGGCGCATTTGATAGACATTCATAGCGCCCAATAAACGGCTCTGGGCATTCGTAAACCACGCCTCAAATACGAGAAAATGAACACGTGGTTCACAAACCAAGTTTCAAATGAGACTTGGTCTGACGTTAGCCAGGCTAGGGTAAATCCACTTTTCTTTCTAAATTGACGTTCATGTTCGCCAAACCAACACAAGGATGTAATTAGCTAGAACTATGCACCCGTGAAAATGCACTTTCCTTTATGTCGGAAGGGAGGGGAGGAGGGAGGAGACGGGATGAGGAGGAGGGAGGGTCTAGCTAGCCTCCGTTTTGTTTGACAACAATTCGAACGTCAACAAGAAGTAACGTCTCTCAGGATCGCTTAGAGCACCTTTAAGTTATAAATGGAACTTTATCTACAGGGAGGGATGGTGTTTGCGAATATGGGAGAACATGTTCGACGTATTTCCTCCTTTTGCAGCCACTCTTCGTCCACATTTCTGGACACAACTGGATAATCATCTTCAAGGACAACCCCAAATTCGTTTTTCGGACACCTAAAGTATTCCCACACTGCAGATTTTAACTTTTTTGTCGGCGGGGGATAGAGATAAGAGTTCGCAGCCTCTGTCTCCGACATTTTCTCCGCTGCACATGTATGGGTGGAGTCCAAGCAGTCAAGTGGAAAGAAGTTGCATATGCGCAGGTGAGATCTGGTTTAATTTTTTTTCCAAAACCGTGGATAAGCAAATGTTCACGATATGATAATCGTACATGTCAATATCGCGATTAACCACCATGCCGGTACACCGTTACAACCCAGCTCGGGTTCAGCTGAGTTCACCTGCAGTGATGGCCACGGTCTTTCCTCATTCGACTGGTGTTTGGATTTCATGTGATTTCTCATTGTGCTGGTGATATTATGATAACTCAGTTTCATTAATTAATTTGATAAAAAAGTAATTCCATTTTGTAAGACAATTTTCATCTAAGTAATTCCAAACTTCGCGAGGCAGACGACGACATTATGTGACCAAATACAATCAACTTGTTAAACACGCTCCACAGCGCCACCCAGTGAATTAGAATATAGTGAGTTAGTGCTTGGGATTTATCATGGATTCTCTGCATTTACGGCCAGCAAAGCAACGTAGTAAAATTCGAATCATTTTTTTATTTTTCGAATAATAATTACAGATTGAATATTCGTTCACAGCCCTAATGAGAACGAACGGTTATTCGGCATCAGATCCAGAACTCACCTCACAGATGCTGCAGTAATGCGCCGGTTCATCTCGGCCTCTTCTGTGCCAGATCGTCTCCTTCCCAGCAGCCACCAGCGCCTCTTTAATAGCCTGACACTGTTTGAGCGTCCGCAGCAAGCAGAACCTGTTCACCACAGAGATTGATTACGGCTCATTACCGGCCAGATAAACACGCTGACAGAGGAAACCTCACTCACTTGATCATCTCAAACAGCTTGAGGTCGGACACTTTAATGTTCCTCGCCATGTTCCAGGACAGATGCACCATGGGAACCATAGATTTGACACTCTGGAGTTTGTTCCACTCGTAGCGCTCGACGGCCAGCTTGTACTGATAGGCTGCAGGGAGCAGACAAACTCAGTCACGTGACAGCGGACACAATAGACTAGTGGTGCAACGGATCACAAAACTCACGGTTCAGATCATTTTTCGGATCAGCAGAAAACTCATTTGAAGCTCATTTGAAGTTCCTAGGTACTACAGCAAAAACTGCTAGCCTAACTGGTAAAGTTCAAACATTATTAAAGACAAGTGACCAGTCAGTGATAAAATAAGAACAAATACACAAATTATCAAGCCGAGATGAATACTAAATAACAGTTACAAAGTCTAACAGTAGTATTCAGGTACAGAAATGGATTAAGCCTAAATGTAAAATAACATTATTTGTTCACTGTAGAAATTAAATATAGATTAATCTTTGTTTAAACTGTATTTTGTTGTTTTATTAGCATTAATGACACAGACAACAGCAGGAATATTAGGCTGCTGTCACTTCAAGACCGAATAAACAGACAAACATCCGGTTTCTTTCTCAGCTGTTCACTGATGACAGAACCGAGAGAATACTCGCCGAGACGGGCATTTAGTCATAATTTTGTGTGCATGTGTCCGTTCAAGGGCAAGGAAACGTAAAAGAGGAATCAAATCGGTGTTCGAGCGCTGGCTGACACGCCTCGGTCTCGCTCTAAGAGAGCACAGATAATGTGCGAGTCCCAATTTTCGTCTCCTTTTCCGCGTTTAAAATTGTTTGAATGTGTAAATTGGCAAGACAAAATACGTCCAAATGATACACGTTCACTCTATGAAGGTTAAATGTAGCAGGTAATCGGCGAACCCCATGCGCGCCGAACCGTGGGTCAGCTGATCCTCACGATCACCCGCTGCACCGCTACACGAGGCTCGAGCAGGTCGCGCACCTGAGAGAGGGCCCACGTTCCAGGAGATGTTGTTGCACCAGCCGATGGCCTGGACCCAGTGCACCGTTCCCGTGTTCAGCCACACCAGATCTCCCGGCCGCTGGATGAACCGGTACACCGGCACGTTCGCCTCGTACAGGTCCTCCAGGTTCGGCCACCACGAGCCCTTCAGGAAGTTGATGTTGTTCCTGCAAAAGGGCGTCAGAAGAGACACTAGCATATCAATCCAAGGACCGACAACAGAAGCGGTTTCAGATCCGCCACATGATCTGAAGTCTTAGCTCAACCAACAATTAAAAATGGTCATCAATTACTCGCTCATGTCATCTCAAACCCATAACACTTTCGTTCATCTTTGAAACACAAACAAAGATATTTTAATGAAATCTGAGCAATTTCTGTCCCTCCACTGAAAGCGTTTTAATCCAAGTCTCCTGAAGAGACACGGTCGCTTTATATGATCAGATTAAACAGGCTTTTCTTCACATATAAACACTAATCAGCGAACGAACACAGATGAGGTTCATTCTCATGTGTTTCGCGGCACATTTGAGCTTCTGCAAGAACCAATGAGGTTTGCTCTCACAAGTCAAGCTTAGCTTTCTTTTACCGATGATCAAAGCTAAAATTAAATCTGTTGATCATATAAAGTGATCGTGTCTCTTCAGATTAATCCACTCCAGTCATGTGTTTATTTTACCATCTCTTTATGAACGTTTGAAGCGTCAGAGTTTCGGGTGATCAGACTTTCACAGGAGAGACAGAACTCTCTCAGATTTCATTAAGAATATCTTCATTCACTCGCCAAATAAGATCTCATTGGTCTTCGAAACACAAATGAGGACAATTTTAATTTTTGGATGAAGCATCTCTAACTTTGACTCAGGGTCCTTCACATTTCCCATTTCAAAATTCCATACTTTTCCAGACTGAAATTTCCAAACCCCTCAGTAGATTTTTCAGACCGTATTTAACATAAATGGTTCATACAGCATCACATTTAGAATACACACTGTAATCTGTAAATAATCTTATTTTCTCAGGTTTTTCTGTTGGTTTTGTAGTGATAACATGCGCTTGCATGATGAGAAGAAACCTAAAACGCTTTTATAACCTGTATATATATATATTCACCGCTGACACATCGGTTTGATACTGTAGTCGAGGTTTAATGTGGAATAAACACAAAAAGCAAAGTCTGATTTAGGTGATGTTGATCTGTTGCTGGTCTGAGTGACACACACATTCGACTAGTGAAGTTTAAAAGAGACTCGCTTTGCATAATGAAAATGAGTGCCTTGAATTGTGTTCAACAATCACTAAACGGTGTTTCCCATAAATTGATTTATCTGTGCGTGAAGCACAGGGATCACTAAACCTCTGCCATGAAAACACTCTGCTTGTATGATAAATGTATTTTTAGAAATTCTTAATTTTACATTTTAGAAAACTGAATAGGGTCAATAGTCCGGAAACAAATTTTTCCATACTTATCCAGACCTGGAAATGACTCAAATCAAATGTCAAACTGCGTATGAACCCTGTTGGCTACAGTCGCTCTCAGACGATCAGGAGCGAGAGGATTGTGCAGGTCTGAAACGTCACGTACTTCTCACAGAACTCGCTCATCACTCCCCAGTACGGCTCCGGCACGGCAAACCACTCGCAGTCGCCCGGCCCGATGTTGATGTTCACGGCGCAGAAGTTATTGTGCTCCTGATGCCCTAGATATGAGCAGAGACATGTGACGTGAGCAGAGAGATCATGTGACTGAGCATGTCTAACGACAGCGGCTCTCACCTGGAGTTCTGCTGCCCGGGACCTTCATGAAGAGCTGGACCGTGTTCATACCCAGAATGCTGTAGCCCACGTGACTGAGCAGGTTTCCGGCGGACACGACTCGAGCAAACGCAGGCAGTTTACTGAGTTCCTGCAGCTGCAGTTTCCACCTGCAGGGGGAGCCACAGCTGAACTCGGGCTTTCACTACAGACTCATCACACTGAGCTGAAGAAGTGATGGTGCTCCAGTCATTCAGAGAAACTGAGTCATTTGTTCTGAGTTTGAAATCACTGCTTGCTCATACAAACACTTGGCTTTGGGCAATAAATGAGACACTATCACTTACAAAATACAAAAAACACAAAGGGGAACCACATGCACCCAGGACTCACTTCTTTTCATCCGAGACGTCGATGTTGGTCCCAAACTTGACTTGTTTGAAAGGAGCTTTGCGGCTCCTAGAAACACTGAGCAGAATGAACAGAGTAAGCGCAGGTTAGCATCAGCGCAGCTAAAGCATCATCGGTTATTAAACACGCCAAACTCACGTTTCCGATGACGTGATTTCAGAGTCCGACAGCTCCTTCTGCCCCTTCTTCTCATTCTCTTCCTGAAAGCACACAAGCTCAGTCACTTACTACGCAAAATACCACATGCAAACGATTAGTGCTAGTTTTAGAGATCGCCCGATATATCGTTTTCCCGATATTTAAGCATTTTCCCGCAATCAGGTATCAGTTTTGTAACATTGGATTCACCGGTAAACGGCGCCATCTTGTGGCCGCTTTGAGAATTGTGTGGCATTAAAGCACTGCGTCTGAGGGGAGATCAGTCAACGACACCTTTCAGAGGAAAAATAACTTGCATCCCATAATTAATAAACTATTTGCCAGCCATTACTGCACACATGAGAAAAACGTTTTCCTGAACACATTTTGTCTGTCTTTAGATGAACTCTAGACTTAGAAATAAACTCTAAACATTAGACTTAAATTTCTTTTGTCTGTTGTTAATGTTAATGCTGTTGTTATAAATATAAAGATGCAAAGGCAGTAATTTCTTTTTTATTATTCAGGCAGTTTAGAATGCTTTATGCTTTTTTCATGCATTGTATGTAATGCTCATACATATTACATGCTCATTCATTACCTGTTTGTTTACCTTATCAAACATTTTATTTAAAACAATTTAGTGACAGTGCATTATATTAGGGCTGCAGCTATCGATTCTTTTTGTAATCTATTAATCTAGCACTTAATCGATCGATTAATCGGATAATACATTTTTGTGTTTTTAAACAACCAAAACAAATAATGCATTACGAAAATGATGTGGTTGTAAAATGATCAAGCATTTGGCTTCTATTTCTCAAAAAAAAAACAAAAAACAAACAAACAAAAAAACAGGTATTTATTCCAACTCCAACATTAGGCTCCAAAACTAAGCCTATTTATTGCAATTTTTACCCATTTAGTGTTTATAAGTGCCAGTGCCAACAATTATATAACAATACAGTTAAGTCAACTTACTGTAAAACATGTATACCATGTAAAACTATGAATACAACCTTAAATAGTAAAGGCCATTTGGCCTTAGTTTTGTTTTCTTA
>NC_138232.1:245000-302500 GCF_964197995.2 Scardinius erythrophthalmus
TGAAGTGTCCCTTTAAATCTATGGAGAGTCCCCACAAAGATAGTAAACCAGACGTGTGTGTGTGTGTGTGAGAGTGTGAGTGTGTGTGAGAGAGAGAGAGAGAGAGAGAGAGAGAGAGAGAGAGAGAGAGAGAGAGAGAGAGAGAGAGAGAGAGAGAGAGAGAGAGAGAGAGAGAGAGAGAGAGAGAGAGAGAGAGAGAGAGAGAGAGAGAGAGAGAGAGAGGCTAAAGGCTCTGACCCAGTTTGAGGGCTCCTGCAAGGCCCCGTATGACCGTCACTGGGTTGGACTGGTTTGTGCAGAATTGGTGCAGTGGTGGGAAGAAAGCGTCTCTCTTATTCTCCAACTGAAACACATTATAAACGCATTACACATCTCCATGCAGAAACATGCTCACACTCACTCTCGCTCGCACTCACACTCGCTCGCACTCGCACTCGCACTCACTCACGCTTGTGAGCAACTCACGTAGATGCTGGGAGTGGGAGGGTTGAGCTTGTCTTTATCCAGAGGAGGAGCAGGTGGAGGAGGGAGGCGAGGAGGAGGGCATTTGTTCAACAGGATTCTGCTGCTCGACAAACCGTTCTTACCAAGATTCCTAAAAATATTAATAATATTAGATAAGTGTTATTAATGCAGAATACAACAAATCAAAATGAATCATAACTGAAAGTTTGGTCAAACTCAACACCCTCAGAATCTCACCGTGGTCAGAATTAAAATGCAGTGGCAAATTTTGTGCAAGCCCATGTGTGACATCATTCAAGCGCTTAAAAATATAGTGCATATTTCTGTCTGTGCATACAACAATCTCAAAGTCTGATCCGCTTTCCCGTTACGCAGGTGTAATTGAGTTTTGCAAATACTTACTGCTGCAGATGTGCTTGTTTGAGAGCAACCCCCTGGAGCCGTGTGGAGCACTTTTATGATGGATAGACGCACTTTTATGATGGATAGACACACTTTTATGATGGATAGACACACTTTTATGATGGATAGACACACTTTTATGATGGACAGATGCACTTTTATGATGATAGATGCACTTTTATGATGGATAGACGCACTTTTATGATGATAGATGCACTTTTATGATGGATAGACGCACTTTTATGATGATAGATGCACTTTTATGATGGATAGATGCACTTTTATGATGGATAGATGCACTTTTATGATGATAGATGCACTTTTATGATGATAGATGCACTTTTATGATGGATAGACGCACTTTTATGATGGATAGATGCACTTTTATGATGGATAGATGCACTTTTATGATGGAGAGATGCACTTTTATGATGATAGATGCACTTTTATAATGGAGAGATGCACTTTTATGATGATAGACGCACTTTTATGATGATAGATGCACTTTTATGATGATAGATGCACTTTTATGATGGATAGATGCACTTTTATGATGATAGATGCACTTTTATGATGATAGACGCACTTTTATGATGATAGATGCACTTTTATGATGATAGATGCACTTTTATGATGATAGACGCACTTTTATGATGATAGATGCACTTTTATGATGATAGATGCACTTTTATGATGATAGACGCACTTTTATGATGATAGATGCACTTTTATGATGATAGATGCACTTTTATGATGATAGATGCCATGGGCGTCGGAAGCAAAAAAAAAAGTGGGTGGGTCCTCCCCCAGAAAAATGTTACTAATAAAATGTCATGTATTCTGATGCCTTTTAATTACAAGTAAACTAAACTCGCCTCCACGTCGTGCTTTAAATGCACAGCTATCCGTGGATTAACCTGCTGATACCATGGTCATTTGCCAGCATTGACAACTTAAAGCGATGTTTGCAATATTTGACTGGAAGGGTACAACGGCCGTTTTTTTCGTCAGTTGCGGCTCGTTGAGAAATATAATGTAGCTATTTCAGCGGAAATGGAGTTTAACCCTCTGAGGTCGACAAACGCGCCGGCGCGTTTTGCTGGATTTTCTCCACATTGTAGCACTTTAACCCTCTGAGGTCTGAGCTGTTTTCTGGGCCCTGGAGGTGTTCTGACATGCTCTGACATTTGTGGTTATTTCTGTTACTTGTGACATTTTCATGGCTAAAGTCTAATTACACTGTATTCAGCACAAACTCTGCTACAATAATATATCAGCAGCATGTATGTAAAAGTTTGTAGTTTTGAGATAATGACATTTATGCGTGGTTTGTGAAAATACAAAAATAAATTCTCACTGAAATAAGGTCATGAAACCCATACTGATTATTTCTTCACAAGACTTTTGAAAATTGTATCACGTAGCCTAGAATATTTGCTCTAAAACTATGTGAGAATCACCCTGACTGCTCATTCAGATAAGACAATATATTGATTTAAAAATTTTACGACGTGTTTTGTGTTAGAAAGCAATATGCGAAGGGGCGGATCACCTCATTAATATGAAAGCTTTCCACACCTGAGAAAGACAAAGAACCTCCCTAATGGCCCTATTAGGAGCTTATCAGGGCCCATCATTCTGACCAACCTTGCACAAAGAATGAGGAGATTTAAAAAAGAATGGCTTTTAAAATTGTTTGGATTTATTTACAACACAACATAATCCAAAGATACACAACAAAAAAGCACTTATTGAAGAAAGAGACCTTTGTGCCATTCCTAAAAACATTGTACATACCTTTCATTTTCTAAGGTGTTTGATTTTCACTTTACCATGTTCATGTACAGAGACATGTACTGTGAATGTTTAAGTCAGCAGGACTCAGTGGCATCTGGGCCCTGAAAAAAAAAAAAAAAAAGAACATACTGATATCAAGAGAAAGGCCTGCACGATTTTGGGAATACATTTTAGATTTTTCTTGTTAAAATTGCTTTTTAAAATTCACAGAATACACACACACACTCACACAAATGTTTCCAACAATATATAATGAACACCAGGTTTGTTGTGCCTTGTAGGTATAGGCTATGCGCAGTGCTGCATAAAATAATAAAAAAATAGCAGCCTATATATATTTTCAAAAAGATTTCAGTAACAACTAAGCTAGAGAAAAATATATTGATTATCATGTTACTTCAAATGTTTCCATTCGTTATGATGATATGAAATGAGATAATAGTAAAAACATAAAGCCGTTTGGAGCGTTTTGCTTTTCCAAAATATGATACATTCAAACGCGATCGCGATCAAAAATATGATACATTAAAACGCGATCGCGATCAAAAATATGATACATTAAAACGCGATTGCGATCAAATATAAAACATTATGGTTAGGCCTACCATATACATAGCCTATCTACGTTTGAGCAGATATCCACAAACACAGTAACAGTAAACACGGGTCTAAATATTATAATATTCACCATATATCTAGCAACAGTTCAACTGCAATGTGAAATTTATGCAACAATAGCAAACTAATATGTAAGAATTACTTACCTTATCTTTCTTGTCTTCAAATATCGTTCTTCTTCTTCTGATGTAAATCCAATGTAAGCTCAGGCACGTCTTTCAAACTCGACGAAAAGTGAAGTGAAGTGTTTTGTTGTTGAGGTAATGAGGGCGATCGCGTTCCATGTGGAGATTTGCATGTGAATATCTTTTGCGCGAGTGGGCGTGGCCGAATTAAAAATAATTAGGAAGCGTTTGAGAAGCTGGAAATCTTGTTGGTTTTATACAAATTACTTAAACGGAGAATATTTGTTTTCGTTTTGAATCCGATCATTTAAAAGTACACACTTAAATGTTTATAAAGGTGTATGGCTCATAAATGTGTGACAAGTATTCGCTGAGTTTTGTTTCAGTTTATAGACGTGCTCAAGAAAAAAAAGTTCACCGCGACGGAGAGGCAGAACGCACACACTGTTTATTTTCTTTATTTTACAAAAGCACAATGTTTTGATTTGATTGGAAGTGGACACATACAAAAGTAGAAATACCACAGATTCTTTTTTTATATTTATTTTTTCTGTATGACCATAAATGACAGAGAAATTTAAGTTTATAGTGCTACAATGTGGAGAAAATCCAGCAAAACGCGCCGGCGCGTTTGTCGACCTCAGAGGGTTAAACTTAAATTTCTCCGTCATTTATGGTCATACAGAAAAAATAAATATAAAAAAAGAATCTGTGGTATTTCTACTTTTGTATGTGTCCACTTCCAATCAAATCAAAACATTGTGCTTTTGTAAAATAAAGAAAATAAACAGTGTGTGCGTTCTGCCTCTCCGTCGCGGTGAACTTTTTTTTCTTGAGCACGTCTATAAACTGAAACAAAACTCAGCGAATACTTGTTACACATTTATGAGCCATACACCTTTATAAACATTTAAGTGTGTACTTTTAAATGATCGGATTCAAAACGAAAACAAATATTCTCTGTTTAAGTAATTTGTATAAAACCAACAAGATTTCCAGCTTCTCAAACGCTTCCTAATTATTTTTAATTCGGCCACGCCCACTCGCGCAAAAGATATTCACATGCAAATCTCCACATGGAACGCGATCGCCCTCATTACCTCAACAACAAAACACTTCACTTCACTTTTCGTCGAGTTTGAAAGACGTGCCTGAGCTTACATTGGATTTACATCAGAAGAAGAAGAACGATATTTGAAGACAAGAAAGATAAGGTAAGAAATTCTTACATATTAGTTTGCTATTGTTGCATAAATTTCACATTGCAGTTGAACTGTTGCTAGATATATGGTGAATATTATAATATTTAGACCCGTGTTTACTGTTACTGTGTTTGTGGATATCTGCTCAAACGTAGATAGGCTATGTATATGGTAGGCCTAACCATAATGTTTTATATTTGATCGCAATCGCGTTTGAATGTATCATATTTTTGATCGCGATCGCGTTTTAATGTATCATATTTTTGATCGCGATCGCGTTTGAATGTATCATATTTTGGAAAAGCAAAACGCTCCAAACGGCTTCATGTTTTTACTATTATCTCATTTCATATCATCATAACGAATGGAAACATTTGAAGTAACATGATAATCAATATATTTTTCTCTAGCTTAGTTGTTACTGAAATCTTTTTGAAAATATATATAGGCTGCTATATTGTTATTATTTTATGCAGCACTGCGCATAGCCTATACCTACAAGGCACAACAAACCTGGTGTTCATTATATATTGTTGGAAACATTTGTGTGAGTGTGTGTGTGTATTCTGTGAATTTTAAAAAGCAATTTTAACAAGAAAAATCTAAAATGTATTCCCAAAATCGTGCAGGCCTTTCTCTTGATATCAGTATGTTCACTTTTTTTTTTTTTTTCAGGGCCCAGATGCCACTGAGTCCTGCTGACTTCAACATTCACAGTACATGTCACAGTACATGAACATGGTAAAGTGAAAATCAAACACCTTAGAAAATGAAAGGTATGTACAATGTTTTTAGGAATGGCACAAAGGTCTCTTTCTTCAATAAGTGCTTTTTTGTTGTGTATCTTTGGATTATGTTGTGTTGTAAATAAATCCAAACAATTTTAAAAGCCATTCTTTTTTAAATCTCCTCATTCTTTGTGCAAGGTTGGTCAGAATGATGGGCCCTGATAAGCTCCTAATAGGGCCATTAGGGAGGTTCTTTGTCTTTCTCAGGTGTGGAAAGCTTTCATATTAATGAGGTGATCCGCCCCTTCGCATATTGCTTTCTAACACAAAACACGTCGTAAAATTTTTAAATCAATATATTGTCTTATCTGAATGAGCAGTCAGGGTGATTCTCACATAGTTTTAGAGCAAATATTCTAGGCTACGTGATACAATTTTCAAAAGTCTTGTGAAGAAATAATCAGTATGGGTTTCATGACCTTATTTCAGTGAGAATTTATTTTTGTATTTTCACAAACCACGCATAAATGTCATTATCTCAAAACTACAAACTTTTACATACATGCTGCTGATATATTATTGTAGCAGAGTTTGTGCTGAATACAGTGTAATTAGACTTTAGCCATGAAAATGTCACAAGTAACAGAAATAACCACAAATGTCAGAGCATGTCAGAACACCTCCAGGGCCCAGAAAACAGCTCAGACCTCAGAGGGTTAATTCATTAGGGCATTCCTCAAGTGGAATGGATTTGACTGACGACGCTCTGAAAAGCGAACAGACATATGCGCTGAATGTAAAAGTGAGTGGGTCCAATATCATTGGTCTTAAAAAGTGAGTGGGTCTTGTCCCACCCATATACAATGGTTCCGACGCCCATGATAGATGCACTTTTATGATGGATAGATGCACTTTTATGATGGATAGACGCACTTTTATGATGGATAGACGCACTTTATGATGGATAGATGCACTTTTATGATGGATAGATGCACTTTTATGATGGATAGACGCACTTTTATGATGGATAGATGCACTTATGATGGATAGATGCACTTATGATGGATAGATGCACTTTTATGATGGATAGATGCACTTTTATGATGGATAGATGCACTTATGATGGATAGATGCACTTTTATGATGGATAGACGCACTTTTATGATGGATAGATGCACTTTTATGATGGATAGATGCACTTTTATGATGGATAGACGCACTTTTATGATGGATAGATGCACTTATGATGGATAGATGCACTTTTATGATGGATAGATGCACTTATGATGATAGATGCACTTTTATGATGGATAGACGCACTTTTATGATGGATAGATGCACTTTTATGATGGATAGATGCACTTTTATGATGGATAGACGCACTTTTATGATGGATAGATGCACTTATGATGGATAGATGCACTTATGATGGATAGATGCACTTTTATGATGGATAGATGCACTTATGATGGATAGATGCACTTTTATGATGGATAGATGCACATGATGGATAGATGCACTTTTATGATGGATAGATGCACATGATGGATAGATGCACATGATGGATAGATGCACTTTTATGATGGATAGATGCACTTTTATGATGGATAGACGCACTTATGATGGATAGACGCACTTTTATGATGGATAGATGCACTTATGATGGATAGATGCACTTTTATGATGGATAGATGCACATGATGGATAGATGCACTTTTATGATGGATAGATGCACATGATGGATAGATGCACATGATGGATAGATGCACTTTTATGATGGATAGATGCACTTTTATGATGGATAGACGCACTTATGATGGATAGACGCACTTTTATGATGGATAGATGCACTTTTATGATGGATAGATGCACATGATGGATAGATGCACTTTTATGATGGATAGATGAACTTTTATGATGGATAGATGCACATGATGGATAGATGCACATGATGATAGATGCACTTTTATGATGGATAGATGCACTTTTATTATGGACAGATGCACTTTTATGATGGACAGATGCACTTTTATGATGGATAGATGCACTTGATGGATAGATGCACATGATGATAGATGCACTTTTATGATGGATAGATGCACTTTTATTATGGACAGATGCACTTTTATGATGGACAGATGCACTTTTATGATGGACAGATGCACTTTTATGATGGATAGATGCACTTTTATGATGGATAGATGCGCTTTTATGATGGACAGATGCACTTTTATGATGGATAGATGCGCTTTTATGATGGACAGATGCACTTTTATGATGGATAGACGCACTTTTATGATGGATAGATGCACTTTTATGATGATAGATGCACTTTTATGATGATAGATGCACTTTTATGATGGATAGACGCACTTTTATGATGGATAGACGCACTTTTATGATGGATAGACGCACTTATGATGGATAGATGCACTTTTATGATGGATAGATGCACTTTTATGATGGATAGATGCACTTATGATGGATAGACGCACTTTTATGATGGATAGACGCACTTATGATGGATAGACGCACTTTTATGATGGATAGACGCCATGGATAGACGCACTTTTATGATGATAGATGCACTTTTATGATGGATAGATGCACTTTTATGATGGATAGATGCACTTTTATGATGGATAGACACACTTATGATGGATAGACGCACTTTTATGATGGATAGATGCACTTTTATGATGGATAGATGCACATGATGGATAGATGCACTTTTATGATGGATAGATGCACATGATGGATAGATGCACATGATGGATAGATGCACTTTTATGATGGATAGACGCACTTATGATGGATAGACGCACTTTTATGATGGATAGATGCACATGATGGATAGATGCACTTTTATGATGGATAGATGAACTTGATGGATAGATGCACATGATGATAGATGCACTTTTATGATGGATAGATGCACTTTATGATGGATAGATGCACTTATGATGATAGATGCACTTTTATGATGGATAGATGCACTTTATGATGGATAGATGCACTTTTATGATGGACAGATGCACTTTTATGATGATAGATGCACTTATGATGATAGATGCACTTTATGATGGATAGATGCACTTTTATGATGGACAGATGCACTTATGATGGATAGATGCACTTTTATTATGGATAGATGCACTTATGATGATAGATGGACTTATGAGTGATAGACGCACTTATGATGATAGATGCACTTTTATGATGATAGATGCACTTATGATAGATGCACTTTTATGATGGATAGATGCACTTTTACGATGGATAGACGCACTTTTATGATGGATAGATGCACTTTTGATGATAGATGCACTTTTATGATGGATAGATGCACTTTTATGATGGATAGACGCACTTTTATGATGGATAGATGCACTTATGATGGATAGATGCACTTTTATGATGATAGATGCACTTTATGATGGATAGATGCACTTTTATGATGGATAGATGCACTTTATGATGGATAGACACTTTTATGATAGATAGATGCACTTATGATGGACAGATGCACTTATGATGATAGATGCACTTTTATGATGGACAGATGCACTTTTATGATGGACAGATGCACTTATGATGATAGATGCACTTTTATGATGGACAGATGCACTTTTATGATGGATAGATGCACTTTTATGATGGATAGATGCACTTATGACGATAGATGGACTTATGATGGATAGACGCACTTATGATGATAGATGCACTTTTATGATGGATAGATGCACTTTTATGATGGATAGATGCACTTTTATGATGGATAGATGCACTTTATGATGGATAGATGCACTTTATGATGGATAGATGCACTTTTATGATGGATAGATGCACTTTTATGATGGATAGATGCACTTTATGATGGATAGATGCACTTTTATGATGGATAGATGCACTTTAATGATGGATTGACGCACTTTTATGATGGATAGACGCACTTTTATGATGGACTTCAAAACAGAAACGGCCATTCACTGCCATTATAAAGCTTGGAAGAGCCAGGACATTTTTTAATATATCTCCGATTGTATTCGTCTGAAAGAAGAATGTCATAAACACCTAAGATGACTTGAGGAAATCATGGGGTGATTTTCACTTTTGGGTGAACAACTTTTTAAGAATTAATTTGACCAACGAGCAGTTAGTCAAGGGGTAATCAGATATACTTTTCGGATTCTTATTAGACATGTCTGTCTGACTAGTTATGATCAGTTTAAAGATAAAAACAGATGTACCTGCAGGCCTTGAGGACATCAGGGGATGTGGGGTAAATGGAGACGGTGGAGGACGAGAGCGTTGGTCTGTGAGGTGCTTTAGCACACAGCTCCGGCGGCTCTAGCTTTAGCGGCTCCAGCTTCACCGGGCTTCGAGAGTCTTCTGAACACGCTCCTCCTCCACTCCCGTTAACGGTGACGGTGGAGCCGGGCTTGTTAAGGCTGGCCGAGGGCTCCACAGGTGACGGTGATGATGCGGACAGGGCGGAGGCGGGTGAGGAGGCGGTGGAGCTGCCCGGAGCCGTTAGCGTGGAGCCGGGGTGAACGTGGTTTAGCCGTGAGTTAGTGGCAGGAATCTCCTTCCCACCGAGCTGCGGATCGTGTGCCGGAGAGCCGGGCCTGGACCTGGAACTGGGACTGTGGTGCTGGGTGGCAGTGGAGCCGTTGCTCTCTTTGGTCGGGCCGGTGCCGTGGGGAACACCTGAGGTAGCCGTTAGCCATGAGGAAGTGGAGGAAGAGGAGGACGACGAGGAGGACTGGTGATTGACAGCCGGCTCTGAGGGAGTCGTAGAGGAATGTCCAACCTGATTGTGAGGGCCACCGTCGGCCGAACCACTGGAAGAGAGAGTCCGGTCTCCATTAGGACCCGCCCAATGCGAACCTGGACCCTTCTGAAGCCCCTAAATCAGGAGGAAAGTCAAAAGAACAAGCATGAACGAGCCGAGAAACTGTATAAACGCTGGTTTCAGTGGGTTTGAGAGTCAGGAAGTGAATGCTCTCGATGAATGAACGCACTCAACACAAAATGTGTAAAAATGTGATGCATTATAAAATGTTTTGTTTATGATCCTCCCATGATGTAGAAAGTTTAGCTGGGTGTCAGAATTCATGTGTCATATGATAACAGGTTCAAAATTAGTTTTTGATATTAAAAGTTCCCTTTCATAGGTCTCTCAACACTGTGAATATCGCTATGGGAACACCTTTGGTGTGGACGAATGTCTGAAGCCCTTATACCATCACGCCAATTTGATTGGCCAATGACGCTTAGCACCACCCTAAGAATGCGTCACGTATACTTCATATTAGTGTGCTGCGCGCTATTTCCTCAGATTTTATTCCTTCAGGAGAAGGATTTTCTGTTACCCGTAGGAAAGCGTGTTTATCGTGTTATTTGCTATAATTCAGAGCAGTGTAATTAGTTCTGCTTTGGTTGGGAAATCCTACATGGCCACTGGGCAGGCAGCAGCCTCTCTTCATTCAATGGCTATACTTCAGGTCTATCAAGCAGAGGTGCTTAAAGAGTTGGATGAAAGAGAAGGCCTGACTCCAAAGGCTGTTAAAGAGCTCAGGCGGGCCACTGACTTGGTGCTTAGAGCTACCAAGCACACTACCCAGGCAGTAGGCCGGTCCATAGCAGGTATGGTGTCAGTAGAGCGCCACCCATGGGCGAGGCTAGCCCCTTTTTAGGGGTGCTTCAGCACCCCTAAAAAGCAGCTCAGCACCCCTAAAACTTGGAGAAAGAAATGTTGTTATTCTAAAAATTTTGTTCGTCTTTGACAAGGTTAAATAATGTCCAAAACATACTCCGTAGTTTGTGGTTTAAAATGTATGTGTTAATGATGAAAATGAAAACATCCCCGCTTAGCAAATGGTGTCATCCTCTTCTCGAACGGCACGAACGTCATCCAGCGCGAAACACACGCAGAGTGAGAACCCGTTATGAAGTGTTGTGAATCAGCGAAGTTGCTCCAAAGCTGTGTCTCACACTTCTTTCCTTTTGTTCCGATTCCGAAACCATATCGGTGAGTACTAGTCTGGAGTCACTTTTAAGTGTTGTGAATCAACTAAGTTGCTCCAAAGCTGTGTCTCACACTTCTTTCCTTTTACCTAGAGTTGTTCCGATTCCGAAACCATATCGGTGAGTACTGGAGTCAGTATCCTGAATCAACATGGTACACCTATAATAAGTGTTTAGTTTCGGACTATTGTAGTCCAGCGGGTCGCCGCCGCTGTGGAGTAGCACCAGACCTGGGTGACTCGTCCATAGTCATGAACGGAGAGAAGTAGCGCCGGTTACAATGTTCTTCCGCAAGACGCATGCAGTTCTGTTTATTAACTGCTAGAGCGTGAAACAAAAACAGCAGCGCGACAAATAAACTGCGTACCTGTGTAGTGCGTACGTGTGTCTCTGTTGTTAAAGTTTATCGTTAATTTGAAACTCATTTTAACAATCGGGAGTCATGTAAACATGACGTCACGTGCGTCTTATCTGGTCAGTCGTCATGGAAACATGAAGCCCTGGCGTTTGGACCAGAGTGAAAACAAACGACATATCACTGTATACCACCAGTATGTGTGAAAACACTCACTGTGGCTTTTTAAATGAATTGTTATTCATTCCTAGATTTATATCTGTTATTTTTCAGTTGTGGCTGACTATCAAACTAGACAATAAAAGAAAGTTTAATGTTTTTCTTTTACTGTATTTATTCATTCCTCACACACAGAGGATTTAACCTGAACCATGCTTAACTCCTGAACTCCTAGCATTACTCTCTCTCTCTCTCTCTGTGTGTGTGTGTGTGTGTGTGTGTGTGTGTGTGTGTGTGTGTGTGTGTGTGTGTGTGTAGTGCACGTGTGGCCTGCCAGTGAGCAATGGACATAAGACAGTTCTTTAGAAAAAAAAAAACAGATTCAGGTGAGAGACTAGGAACAGTCCATAATGACCTCTGTCTTGTTTTGTTTTTTATGTTTTTTTGTTCTTCTGAAAAGTGTTAAGCTAAAGTAACAGATAATGCAAACCATTACTTATCTAGGCAATGGTCCCCTGCTTTTTTTTTATTTTATTTTTTTATTTCAAACCCACAATGGAGAATACAGCTTCTCTTGTGAAAGGAATTTGTGATTTAAAAAAGTTTGTAAGCCCAATAATAATAATAATAATAATAAAGACATTTAAAATGACACGCCTCTTGTGTGCCTTTTGATCATATCCTTAGAATCTGTAAATGGTCTCCATAACATTTTTGTGACATGACAAACTGACCTCCCTCAACTCTCCTGCCTACAATATATTTGTGTATGATTGTCAGTGCCAAGGGAAAGAGAGGGAGAGGGAGATGGAGAAGGAGAAAGGGAAAGGGAAAGGGAAAGGGAGAGCATGCAGGAAGAACCAGGTGAGGAAACAACAACAATAAATTGACATATAGTGAATAGTGGCAAGCAAAACAGTAACTACTCATACTCCTATACTAACTTATTGGCATTAAGTAGCCTATATTATTTTACACCACATTTTTTTCATAATAAAGGAGGAGGAAAACAACAGGGAGAGTCCATAAGGGATGAGAGGGAATTGACTAGTGAAAGAAATGAAGAAACAGAGGGAGTGCAACATGGAGACCACCAAGCCAAAGCAGCAGGGCCAGAAGAGAGCTGTTCAGACTTGGGGTATAAGGACACTGGTCCTAAACAGTTAAAGCTGTCTCAATACCCTCATGCTCAGTTTGGCACACAAAAAAGAGCCTTTCAAGAACAGTGGTTCAAAAGTTTCAGATGGCTGGAATACTCAGCTAGACAAAATGCTGCTTTCTGCTTTCCTTGTAGGGTATTTGGCAAAAATGTCAGAAAGGATGCACTTGTGAATGATGGAGTTAATAACTGGCAAAAGGCACTTAGCAAGTTTCAAAAACATGAAACAACACAGTCACATAAGGACAGTGTGGTTTGTTGGAACAGCTACAAAGCAAGCCTGTCAAAAGGGAATGTTGTAGAGCAGATAGAGGGAGCAAGTACCACTGAAATTAGTGAAAGAAGGCAGTACCTAGAGCGTATTATGGCAGTAACCTGCTTCTTGGGAAAGCAAGGCATAGCATTCAGAGGTCACGATGAAACAGATGAGAGTCACAACAAAGGCAATTTCCTAGAGTGCATGTCACTTTTGACCAAATTTGATCCCTTCTTGCAGAGATACACAGCCCCTTCAAACACCACGTATCTCTCATCTGATAGCCAAAATGAGATGATAGAGTGCTGTTCACAAGAAATAACAGAAAATATCATCAGTGAGATAAAGGGAGCAGATATGTATGCCATTATGGCTGATGAGGCCAGGGATGGAAAGACAGAACAGTTGGCACTCTGTGTTAGATACGTGTCTGTTGAGGGTGCCGTCAAAGAAAGGTTCCTAGCCCTTACAGAGGTGTCACAGTTTGATGCTACTTCGATAACAGCTGCAATTGAAAATCAGTTGGTAAAGAAGGGAATTGATCAGTTGAAATGTGTGGCACAGACCTACGATGGGGCAGCTGTCATGAGTGGGGATGTTGGGGGTGTACAAGCCCATTTTAAAAAGAAGCACCCTGAGGCAATTTATGTGCATTGCTATGCACATGAGTTAAATCTTGTTTTATGTCACACATGCAAAGCTGTCTCTGAAGCCACAGAGTTCTTCAACATGCTGGAAAGTCTCCATTCTTTCTTTAGTGTCTCCCTTGTAAACCACCATAAGTTTGTGGACACTCAAAAGAAGTTAGGGTTGCAGCCAAGAGAACTTGTGCAGTTGTCAACTACACGCTGGGCATCCCAGCTTCATTCAGTGACTGCAGTGATTGATAATTTCCCTGCTATCATTGAGTGCCTCTCCACAATCAAGACACCTACAGCAGTTGGATTGAGGGCAAAACTCAGTAAATTCTCCTCAGTGTATTTGCTGATGGTTTTCCACACTCTCCTGTCTGTAACAGCAGGTTTACACAGATACCTACAGAAGGAGACCATTGACATTGCCCAAGCAGTGACATACAAAAATGCAGTGACTGACACCATGAAGCAGAAACGCAGTGACACCACTGCTGCAGATCTGTACTCCAGAACAATAGCTATGTGTGAGGCAAACCAGATAGCAGTAGAATCATCCTCAGGACAGAGGCGGAAGACAAAGAGAATGGATGAATATGTTGTTGAGTCAACTTGTGGGGCAGGCAGTGAAACCTGTGGCTCTACAGAGTCTGAAGATCTCAAGAGGAAACTTTTGTTTCCTTGTCTGGACCGAATGATCTGTGAACTTGAGAGGCGTTTTTCTGGTGTGAATGAGGATGTGCTCAATGGAATTCAGGCATGCAGTCCAACCTCAGGCCATTTCTTGTCTGAACCTCATCTGACAGCACTGGCTCTGCATTACCATATTGAACTTAAGTCAGAGGAAGTGATAGTTGCAAAAAACTTTCTGAAGCGCAAGATTGAGGCTGGTACAGTTCAGGACATGCTAGCAGTGTACAAACTCCTAGATTCGGAAATGTTCCCTTCGCTGAAAGCTGTCATGCAGGTTGCCTTGACAATACCAGTTAGCAGCTGTACATGTGAGCGGTCTTTTAGTGCCTTGCGTCGGCTCCATACATGGCTGAGGAGGACCACAGGCCAAAGCAGACTCCAGCACCTAGCTGTGATGTCTATTGAGAAGGAGTTGCTTGAAAAAATTGAACACCAAAGGGTCATTGACAGGTTTGCCACCCTCAAAGTGCGGCGACATAGATTAACTCTCCCAAAGTAGAGCCAAATGGGGATTCAGGGGAAGTACTTCAAAGATTTCCCTCTCTTTTTTTTTTTTATATCTTTACTTTCTAAGTATTTTTAAGACCTCTGTAAATAATCTGGATATTTTGGACTTCTTGGTTTTACCTTCTTTTTTTCTTCTTTTTCTTTTTTTTTTCTTTTTCTCTGGATGTGAAGCTTGTTTTATTATTATTTATTGATGACTTATATTGGTTTATGAAAGTTCAGACAGGCGAGCAACCAGATATGTTAGAGATGGCCATTTGTAAATAATTTACAGAAGATGAATTACATTTTGTTGTCCAAGTACTTGTTACTTTGTTCAATGACAATAAAGTTGAATCTAATCTAACCAATCTGATGACTGTTGATACAAAAGGAGGCACATGGAGTTAACGGTCAGGAAAACCAGCTGAGTGAAGAAGGTTTTGTGTTTGTTACAGGGGGCTGTCTGTGTGAACTCACAATTAAGCTGGTGTTCTGAAAAGGTCTCAAAAAAAAGAAAAAAAAATCTGGATTTTGGAGTTAGTTGAACCAATGTTAAAATGATAGTTATTTTTCAATAGGTATATTTTTTGTTTTTGTGTGAAAAGAGGGTGGGTGGTGGCAGTGGGGCTCATTGGGTGCTCAGCACCCCTAAAGCTCTGACCCTAGAATCGCCCCTGGCGCCACCTTTGGCTCACTCTTACTGACATCAAAGAAAGAGAAAAACCCTTCCTGTTGGAACCACGCAAGCATATTCGCCTCTCTCATTTTGGCCTCTGTTCCGCCGCAAATTGAGCAGCACTCCAGACACTCCACGCACTCATGCCTTCGGAGTTCTGGGAAAGGCCCTAGTAGGGTCATGGGCATGTGGCCAGTTTATGATGGGGTTCAAAACCCCCACGTTCGACGTGGTGGGCCAGCCCGATCGGGCGATGAGACAGCTCCCTGTTGTAGAGGTTTCCGCCACTTATGTGCTTTCGACCGATCAGCCCAGTAGGCTTTTTAGGAGCTCTTTTGATATTTGTGTTGCGGCAGGATGGTCCTCTCCGAACACTTTTATCAAGTTCTATGGTCTGGATGTGAGGATGGCTCCTGGCTAACAGGTCTTATCAGCTTGAGCGGACACTTTCCACTGTCTTCCAGCTATTCTCAGGTATGTGAAGGCGTTATGGTATAAATCGTTCCCATAGCGTTATTCGCAGTGTTGAGAGGCCTATGAAAGGGAAAGTGTCGGTTACGTATGTAACCTTTGTTCCCTGAGTAGGGCCTTCCCATTCTTGAATAGTGCTTCCTTCGTCATGGAATCTGAAGAAATAGCGCGCAGCACACTAATATGAAGCATACGTGACGCATTCTTAGGGTGGTGCTAAGCGCTATTAGCCAATCAAATTGGCGTGATGGTATAAGGGCTTCAGACATTCGTCCACACCAAAGGTGTTCCCATAGTGGTATTCTCAGTGTTTGCAGTACGTACGTAACAAAGACGTTCTGTTGATGTTGCACATTGAGGAAAACAGTATCACAGACCAGATGCCGATAAGAGCTGGCATGATTAAACTGCTTCTGCATATAAGAAAATGAGTGCAAAAAAGTGCTGCACGGGGTGTAAAAATCCGTATCCCGGTGCTTTTTGGATGTAGGGAAAATGTGACTATTTAAATGTGTATTTAAATGGGATGTATGTAAAAATGCGATTTTTATGAAAATGATACATAAAAATGTATCAGTCCAAGGCACTCGAGAGTTTATTTCATTATGGCTTTAGGCAATTAAAACAGTTTTCAAATGCTTCTGCACATAGTTCAGATAATCTAGTGAGTTTGTCATATCGTTTTTTTTTTAAAGCCAAAATATTTTTGGATAAATGTCTAAATGGGGAGGATCATGACCATGTGTTTTATCTGTAATGCTAGAGAAGCGGTTTGGCTTCAGGTTAGAGTAAGAAGCGCAGTGCTCAGACCTGAGTGGCGTTGAGGTTCTGGCTCCTCCACGGGTCTCCTGGGCTCCTGCAGTGGTGAGGTAGTGCGTTGGGGTGCAGGTAAGGCACGTCTCCGTTCGCTCTGCTCCCCGGCGTGTGATTATTGCCGACTGCAGGGGGTTGTGGGCCGGAGCGAGAGCCGGGACCGGGACTGGGAGGCAGCGGCCCGTTGGCCAGCGGATGAGCAATGCAGGACGGGCGGGGAACCGGGCCTCGGGGAACAGGGTGAGCAGGCAGTGAGGAGACGCCCGAGGGTCCGTTGGGGAGAGAGGGTCGGATCGGGCCCGAGGAGTTCTGCCTCATCTGTAGGGAAAGGGCACAATCAACCCCAAATATTAAGCAAGTCAAACAAACACCTATTACAGTTTAAAGGCTCGTGCACACCGGGACGATTAACGCGTGCTCTTTTCGCCGACGTTTAACGCCTCGTGACTAAACAAAGGGCGCCAACGTGAGTATGCACACCAATGCGCAAAACGGCAGACGTAAAATCGTAATTGAAAAAAAAAATGCCTCAGGTTTGTTTTTTGGTTTGACGCGCCGCCTTAAAAACTGGCCAACCAATGAGATTGACGCTTTTATTCATGTGCCTGGAGCTGCTGAAGTTACAGTAGCATAGACATAGTAAATATTAAAGCACAAAAGTATTAAAGCGCTCAAGCACAAAGCGGTCTTGCTGAGCACACATTGATAGAAGACGACGATGAAGAGGAAGTAATAAGATGAAGAAGATGCAACGAGGCAAGATGAATGTAGAGCTGCTGGTGTCTTTGGTGTCTGAACACAAAGAACTTTATGACAAACGCCACAGCAACTACAAAAATCTTGATAAGAGGGAGTTGTTGTGGAGAGGAATTGCAAATCAAATAGGATTCAGGGAGTGACTTTGCAAGTTCACTCTGTGCATCGCCAGGGGAAATCGCTGGGATATGAACACAAAGACGCACCAAAAACGTCTTGAAAAATGCTGGCAATAAGCGTGTGCAATAATCATCCGGTGTCCACAAGGCTTAAAGCTGCTTTTCCACCGTCGGGCCAAACTGGTCCATTCCGTGCCGAACCGGCCCAGCCGTTACAGATATGGTTTCATTTTCACTGTGGTTTGATAATGGAGCTCTATGGAATGTAATACAGTCATAAACATTTGAAGTGGATCAAAACCTTTCGTCAAAGTTACACATGAACTTTGAACAATCCCCGTTCTTATCTTAGGACAACTTTGATTAACTTTTTTCAAATGTTGACTACTGTACAAATGCATCATGAAAGAGTTTATAGACGATATGAAATGTAAATAGTGACCGTTATGGAGGATGATCAAATATTTCTTTTAATTTTATTAACTTCGCTACATCACTCCGCTACAGAGAAACATGTCTCCACACGCACTCCACCGGGTTCAGAACGGTGTGTAACCGAGTAACCAAACTCAAGTGGAAATTTACTGGAACCGTTCCGTGCTGTTCTTAGAAGAGTTCGACCCGACGGAGGAAGAGCAGCTAAAGTGTCACAACAGTCTTAAAGTCCCCCTGTAGTCAATCATTTTATCCCTTAAAACTCATCTTTGATCACCTAAATTACATATTTAAGCATTTTTTTCCCTTTAAAAAAAAAAGTTTTCATGCCTTAAAATAGCTTGAATGTAACTTGACACCCTTGCCACATTTAGTATGCGTGGTGCTATGAATATGCAAATAAGCCCCACCTCCACTCACTCAGCTCAGAGATCCACTGGTTGACGATCACACGTTGATCTGATTGGTTACAAGGTAGTTTGTGACGTCAGAAACACCAGCGATTTCAAAGCGTGTTTTTGAGACTGTCTTTGGTTCACTGCAGTTTTAAGGAGAAAATACTCAGCAATGGTGT
This sequence comes from Scardinius erythrophthalmus, assembly GCF_964197995.2. NCBI lineage: Eukaryota > Metazoa > Chordata > Actinopteri > Cypriniformes > Leuciscidae > Scardinius > Scardinius erythrophthalmus. Next base: position 263,955 of record NC_138232.1, read on the forward strand.
CGACTTATGAATTTACACATGGTTTGTCTTAAAGCATATTAAAAACTCCACATAGACACAAACAACATTGGCTTTTCACCACAGGGGGACTTTAAGAGGAAAACATCTCAGCTACAGAAAACAATGAGCTGGAAGATTTCAGGGCCAGATTCCAGAAACATGTGGTTTTTCCTCAGAAGGTTTTCCTGACCGCTGTTGTGACGCACCTGTTGCTGGGTGTGACGCACCTGTTGCTGATGCATGGCTGACCGCTGAGCCTCCAACTGATCCAACATCTGCATCTGAACAGGCTTCAGACTCGCATGGTTGGCTCGCAACTGTTCCAGCATCTGAGAGGAAGAGACATTCATCAGTCATCAGTGTTCATCTTGAAACGGATCAATAATCTGAAATCAACAGCATGGAAGTTCTTCAGTGAGAAGCAGCTCACAGGCCAACAAACCACCGTCTAAACCAGTGGAGCCCAATCCTGTTCCCAGTCCAGATCTAATCACACACATGAACCAGCCATTCCAGGCCTCAGGATCACTGGAAGCCTCCAGGCCGGAGCAGGATTGGACACACCTGGTTTAGACCAACATCACGCATGCAAGGGGTAAAAAACTCTTTATGACTTTTGGCTGTTCATTTACACAAAGGCGTTTCGGGGCCTGAAAATCCAAACATTTGAATTTTTTTTAATTATTATTATTATTTTTTTCTTTCTAATGATAGCGTATCGTCTGTCTCTGTGTAGACTACAACAATGTGAATTTGTGAAAACAGTGATGTCATGCGCATGTGTATTACACGTTCAGTCAGTAGATGTGTAGTGTTTCTTTACAAAGTGACATTGCCAACTACTGGCCTAGCAGCAGAATATATGAGAACGGGGACCGTTTTGACATCGTTGTGGTCTGAACACCACAACACTTTTTAGTATATTGTTGTCGTGTAAACGTGCCCTAAGAAAGTAAAAGCTGGTATGAAATGTAAATGAACCCAATTTATTTTCTACATGCATGTTATGTCATCCACACGTTCCATTTAAAAAATTTTTTTTGAGCTTTTAATAATCAGATTGTTGTAACTGGATCTTCCAGTGAAGAGTCAGATATAGTGCAGCTAAACTCCACTCATGCTCATCTGCATACACTTGCCACGCCCACATCTCAACATCCAATCAACAACCCATGCAAAGAGCCAAGTCCCGCCCAACATTTTTTCTTTTTTGATGATCGTTATTATCGGATGTAGGTCACAAAACGGATGCATGATATTTTGGCCACCAAATCGGTATCCACGATATATGCTCATTTTTGATGTTAACGTTATCTGTCCAATAAGAAGATTTGGCCAAAGTATAATGTATTACTTCCTTCAGCTGAAACACTTCCCACCAGATTACCACTGTTCATCATGATGGTTTTAAATTGCTTGAAATATGATTGGAATCACTTCAAAAAAGTAAAACACAGTGAAGTGCAATGCATAAAATTATAATGAGTACATCATTATAAGTGTGTTTGGGTGATGGCCTTTAATGGTGAGACTTTTGTTTTTGTAATCAGGCTCTCAGAAATAATATAAAAATTTGTATTTAAATTTATCAACCAATATATTGGTTATCAGCTTTCTAATATAAATAATTATCGGTATCAGCCAAAATGTTTATATCGGTGCATCCCTACACAAAAGAAAAGATCTGGCGCTACTCCTGTTCCATCACCCCGGGTCATCATCCCTGAGGACTGTGTGTTCATCACACACTCACCTGCAGCTTCTGGACTGGCACACAGTGTTCATCACACACATCACACACTCACCTGCAGCTTCTGAGGAGACGGGTACCAGCTCGGAGTCGCTGGCGGTGCTGAACTGTTGGTCCAAGACTCTGAGGAGCTCTGAGGAGGAACAGAGGAGACACCATTACAGGCCTCGTACACACACGGTCAAATTCCAGGACTTTCAAGGACTTTTCAAGCACTACTTTTTTTTTTTTTTTTTTTTTTTAAGGAGTACAATCAGAGATCTCACTTATCAAACAATATCTTTCTTTATTATCTTTTAAATTGTACAAAGAATGTAAATAGATAAATAAAAATAACCTAATAAAACAAAATGGTACAAATAAAGTGCAGCAGATGCTATGACTTTGGAAACTTAAACCACTGAAAGGATACTATGACAAAGATATCACTTTCCTTATTCAAACTGTATCATACACTTGGATATTTATAAGAGCAATATCAAGCTCATAGCCATAGAGAGGAACATGACACTATATCTACATCAAATGGACTGCAGCTTTAATTCTGTGTGAAAACATTGTTTTATCAAAATTAAAAATATTTTTCCTTTATATTGTCTTTCAATAATTCAATTACTCATCAAGTACTTCATCATAAAAATGGCTGTTTTTAAGGTTTTCCAAGAGCCGAGCACAAACCTTGGCAGGGCTGGTGGTTCTCTTCCTCTTGGCTGGACTGGACTGATCGTCGGCCTGATCCAGTGGACTCACGTGGGCCGGCAGAGACTGACCCGAGCCCTGAGCCGAGCCCGACGCCCCGGGTTTACACGCCTGAGGGAGACCACACACACACATCAGCAGACACAGAGACTCAGCTCATCTGAGAGTCTGAAACGCTCACAGTCAGCACATGTAAAAGTCGTTGATCAATATTCCTCCACAATAGGCAGAAATCGTGAGAGGAATAGAGCTGCGAGTGGGCCGACTGACAGCAGAGAGAAGCATCTCAAAGGGAACGAGGAAATCATGATTGGAGCTTGAGATTGAGCCTCGCATACTGTGTGACCTCTTGACCAGCAGCATTGTTGAAGAGTTAGTTCATCCAAAAATGAAAATTAGCCCATGATTTACTCTCCCTCAAGTCATCCTAGGTGTTTATGACATTTTTCTTTCAGACGAACACAATCAGAGTTATATTAAAAAGTCCATAATTGAAGTCCATAAAAGTGCATCTGTCCATCAAAGTGCATCTATCCATCATAAAAGTGCATCTGTCCATCAAAGTGCATCTATCCATCATAAAAGTGCATCTATCCATCATAAAGTGTATCTATCCATTATAAAAGTGCATCTGTCCATCATAAAAGTGCATCTATCATCATAAAAGTGTATCTATCCATCATTAAGTGCATCTATCCATTATAAAAGTGCATCTATCCATTATAAAAGTGCATCTGTCCATCATAAAAGTGCATCTGTCCATCATAAAAGTGCATCTATCCATCATAAAGTGCATCTATCCATCATAAAAGTGCATCTGTCCATCATAAAAGTGCATCTGTCCATCATAAAAGTGCATCTGTCCATCATAAAAGTGCATCTATCCATCATAAAGTGCATCTATCCATTATAAAAGTGCATCTGTCCATCATAAAAGTGCATCTGTCCATCATAAAAGTGCATCTATCCATCATAAAAGTGCGTCTATCCATCATAAAAGTGCATCTATCCTTCATAAAAGTGCATCTATCCTTCATAAGTGCATCTATCCATCATAAAAGTGCATCTATCCATCATAAAGTGTATCTATCCATTATAAAAGTGCATCTGTCCATCATAAAAGTGCATCTGTCCATCATAAAAGTGCATCTATCATCATAAAAGTGTATCTATCCATCATTAAGTGCATCTATCCATTATAAAAGTGCATCTGTCCATCATAAAAGTGCATCTGTCCATCATAAAAGTGCATCTGTCCATCATAAAAGTGCATCTATCCATCATAAAGTGCATCTATCCATCATAAAAGTGCATCTGTCCATCATAAGTGCATCTGTCCATCATAAAAGTGCATCTGTCCATCATAAAAGTGCATCTATCCATCATAAAGTGCATCTATCCATTATAAAAGTGCATCTGTCCATCATAAAAGTGCATCTGTCCATCATAAAAGTGCATCTGTCCATCATAAAAGTGCATCTATCCATCATAAAAGTGCATCTATCCTTCATAAGTGCATCTATCCATCATAAAAGTGCATCTATCCATCATAAGTGCATCTATCCATCATAAAGTGTATCTATCCATTATAAAAGTGCATCTGTCCATCATAAAATTGCATCTGTCCATCATAAAAGTGCATCTATCCATTATAAAAGTGCATCTATCCATTATAAAAGTGCATCTATCCATCATAACAGTGCATCTCCTAGATGATGGAGAGATGCACTTTTATCATGAATGGATGCTTTTTTATGGACTTTCTCTGCCATTATAAAGCTTGGAAGAGCCAGAACATTTTTTAATATAACTGTATGGATGCACTTTTATGATGGATAGATGCACTTTTATGGACTTCAATTATGGACTTTATGGACTTTTTAATATAACTCTGTGTTCGTCTGAAAGAAGAATGTCATAAACACCTAGGATGACTTGAGGGCGAGTAAATCATGGGCTAATTTCCATCTTTGGGTGAACTAACTCTTTAAGGTCTTTCTGGAACTTTATCTTGTCAGAATTGGATCAGATATAGATTCAGTCGCCACAAAGATAAAATGGTAAACAAATCCTTTTAAACCCTGTTTAATGAACCATATTGTTGTTGTTCTACAGTATCAGAAACACTTAGGAGTGATTTTGACCAGAAACTGTTTGGAATAACTGGACTGAAACTGCAGATAAGGCCTCGCTTCAATATCAGGCATCAGCTCAACACACCAGAGCGTTGCAGATAGGGCCTCGCTTCACGTGCGTCGACTCTAATTCTGTAATTCAATTCCTTTAAATATTAAAAAGCTTTTAAATAAATGTTATAGCCACGATAGATTATATGCCAACATTTTGAAGATCTTCTGTTCCTCAGCGAGGGCCGCTTCTCTAAGTCACATTCTCATATATGTTTTGGGAAATAACTCAAGCCACATCTCTGAACCAATGGTCTAGGAGTGGCCATATCGACTCCAATGTAAAAACAAAAACAGAATTAATAAAACAAACAGGAGCTGAAGGTCCTGATATCTAACTGTAACTGTAAGCACATTTACAGACGTTTGATTGTACCCCCCCCCCCACCACCCAAAACAATAACAGAGAAAAGATACAAAACACAAATAATATAAAACACTTATTATGAGCGAGTGCATCAGTATCAATGAGAGAGAAAAACACATCTCATTGTACTGTGTCATGAAAACACACGCACGCACACACACGCGCACACACACACGCACGCACACACACACACTCAACTATGAACTACTCCAGCCGGACTGCGTCAGTGTTTGTTGTGGAACTGCAACACTAGAGGAACAACGACTGCAGAACTAATGACTACATCACAAACACAACTCTGGGTGAGAAACGGCACAACAGGGGCTTTCGCACCGGATGGTTCTAGGAACGAGTCACCAGTGTGGTTCCCCGAGAGCTAATGGTTCTCTTAGGAACGAGTCACCAGTGTGGTTCCCCGAGAGCTAATGGTTCTCTTAGGAACGAGTCACCAGTGTGGTTCCCCGAGAGCCAAGGGTTCTCTTAGGAACGAGTCACCAGTGTGGTTCTCCTAGAGCTAAGGGTTCTCTTAGGAACGAGTCACCAGTGTGGTTCTCCGAGAGCTAAGGGTTCTCTTAGGAAAGAGTCACCAGTGTGGTTCCCCGAGAGCTAATGGTTCTCTTAGGAACGAGTCACCAGTGTGGTTCTCCGAGAGCTAAGGGTTCTCTTAGGAACGAGTCACCAGTGTGGTTCTCCGAGAGCTAAGGGTTCTCTTAGGAACGAGTCACCAGTGTGGTTCTCCGAGAGCTAAGTGTTCTCTTAGGAACGAGTCACCAGTGTGGTTCTCCGAGAGCTAATGGTCCTCTTAGGAACGAGTCACCAGTGTGGTTCTCCGAGAGCTAAGGGTTCTCTTAGGAACGAGTCACCAGTGTGGTTCCCCGAGAGCTAATGGTCCTCTTAGGAATGAGTCACCAGTGTGGTTCCCCGAGAGCTAATGGTTCTCTTAGGAACGAGTCACCAGTGTGGTTCCCCGAGAGCTAATGGTCCTCTTAGGAACGAGTCACCAGTGTGGTTCCCCGAGAGCTAATGGTCCTCTTAGGAACGAGTCACCAGTGTGGTTCCCCGAGAGCTAATGGTTCTCTTAGGAACGAGTCACCAGTGTGGTTCCCCGAGAGCTAAGGGTTCTCTTAGGAACGAGTCACCAGTGTGGTTCCCCGAGAGCTAAGGGTCCTCTTAGGAACGAGTCACCAGTGTGGTTCCCCGAGAGCTAAGGGTTCTCTTAGGAACGAGTCACCAGTGTGGTTCCCCGAGAGCTAATGGTCCTCTTAGGAACGAGTCACCAGTGTGGTTCCCCGAGAGCTAATGGTTCTCTTAGGAACGAGTCACCAGTGTGGTTCCCCGAGAGCTAAGGGTTCTCTTAGGAACGAGTCACCAGTGTGGTTCCCCGAGAGCTAAGGGTTCTCTTAGGAACGAGTCACCAGTGTGGTTCCCCGAGAGCTAATGGTCCTCTTAGGAACGAGTCACCAGTGTGGTTCCCCGAGAGCTAAGGGTTCTCTTAGGAACGAGTCACCAGTGTGGTTCCCCGAGAGCTAAGGGTCCTCTTAGGAACGAGTCACCAGTGTGGTTCCCCGAGAGCTAAGGGTCCTCTTAGGAACGAGTCACCAGTGTGGTTCCCCGAGAGCTAAGGGTCCTCTTAGGAACGAGTCACCAGTGTGGTTCCCCGAGAGCTAATGGTTCTCTTAGGAACGAGTCACCAGTGTGGTTCCCCGAGAGCTAATGGTCCTCTTAGGAACGAGTCACCAGTGTGGTTCCCCGAGAGCTAATGTTTCTCTTAGGAACGAGTCACCAGTGTGGTTCCCCGAGAGCTAATGGTTCTCTTAGGAACGAGTCACCAGTGTGGTTCCCCGAGAGCTAATGGTTCTCTTAGGAACGAGTCACCAGTGTGGTTCCCCGAGAGCTAAGGGTTCTCTTAGGAACGAGTCACCAGTGTGGTTCCCCGAGAGCTAAGGGTTCTCTTAGGAACGAGTCACCAGTGTGGTTCCCAGAGAGCTAATGGTTCTCTTAGGAACGAGTCACCAGTGTGGTTCCCCGAGAGCTAATGGTTCTCTTAGGAACGAGTCACTAGTGTGGTTCCCCGAGAGCTAAGGGTCCTCTTAGGAACGAGTCACCAGTGTGGTTCCCCGAGAGCTAAGGGTTCTCTTAGGAACGAGTCACCAGTGTGGTTCCCCGAGAGCTAAGGGTTCTCTTAGGAACGAGTCACCAGTGTGGTTCCCCGAGAGCTAAGGGTTCTCTTAGGAACGAGTCACCAGTGTGGTTCCCAGAGAGCTAATGGTTCTCTTAGGAACGAGTCACCAGTGTGGTTCCCCGAGAGCTAATGGTTCTCTTAGGAACGAGTCACTAGTGTGGTTCCCCGAGAGCTAAGGGTCCTCTTAGGAACGAGTCACCAGTGTGGTTCCCCGAGAGCTAAGGGTTCTCTTAGGAACGAGTCACCAGTGTGGTTCCCAGAGAGCTAATGGTTCTCTTAGGAACGAGTCACCAGTGTGGTTCCCCGAGAGCTAATGGTTCTCTTAGGAACGAGTCACTAGTGTGGTTCCCCGAGAGCTAAGGGTCCTCTTAGGAACGAGTCACCAGTGTGGTTCCCCGAGAGCTAAGGGTCCTCTTAGGAACGAGTCACCAGTGTGGTTCCCCGAGAGCTAATGGTCCTCTTAGGAACGAGTCACCAGTGTGGTTCCCAGAGAGCTAATGGTTCTCTTAGGAACGAGTCACCAGTGTGGTTCCCAGAGAGCTAATGGTTCTCTTAGGAACGAGTCACTAGTGTGGTTCCCCGAGAGCTAATGGTTCTCTTAGGAACGAGTCACCAGTGTGGTTCCCCGAGAGCTAAGGGTTCTCTTAGGAACGAGTCACCAGTGTGGTTCCCAGAGAGCTAATGGTTCTCTTAGGAACGTTTCCTGGTTGAGTTCACACCGCCAGTAGGAACTCTGAAGAGACGCACGACACGCTTGTTGTTGGGACTTTTATTTTGAAGGCGATGAGAAGCCTGTGCTGCTTTCTCCTGTTCATCAGTGTGCGATCTGTCCAACAGTCCTGTCGAATACGTTACTAGACACCGCTATACACAGAGAGTAGACAGTGATGAAGAGTTATTAGCGTATGGCGTGTGTTTGATGTCCAGTGTTGCTGAGCAGAAACACATCATGTTTCTCTCGGTCTCCTCAAAGTCGTTCTCCTCAGTGTAAAGGTTTAGAGGCTCATCTGTCACGGTTCCCCATGTTCGTAGAGTTCGTTCCTGGAGTAAATATATAGGCTATAATCTGTGTGCTGTTTAATAATGGCGGGTGCTGGTGTTTCGCGTGTGTTCGGCCAATCAGCGAACACTACCATCACGGAGAGGTCCTCTAGCGCTGGGTTAGAGCGACTCTGGAGGAGGAGTACAGTAGTTCCTCCAAGAGAGTTTCTAGAACTAAAATCACTCAGAGTTCCTGCGGTGCGAACACGCCAACATCCGGGAACGTCCGCCGATAGCTCTAGGACCGATGAAGAGGTTCCTCCGCTGCGAAAGCCCCTGATGGACACTTGTAGCATAAAACTAATTTCTGCCCCAGATGTGTGTGTGTAGAGCTGCACTACTGAAGCTCATGTACTGAAACCACGCTACCGATCGACTCGCTGTTAAACTCTCTGGAAATGTAGGAATTAAACGAAGGATTCCCCAAATACTAACAATATGGACATATAATTTGTGCAATTCCAATGGTTACTGTGAACATGATGCGGCGAGCAGGAGCGTGGTTCCACCGGATGAGCCGTGTGTGTGTGTGTGTGTGTGTGTGTGTGTGTGTGTGTGTGTGTGTGTGTGTGTGTGTGAGAGGGGCGGTTCTCGGGGTGTGTGTCTATCTGGTCTCACCTGCTGGCCTGTGCTCTGGACACCCTGTCGGGACGTTAGCTCTGCTGGGATTGGGAGGCTCCAGGCTTCCTCAATACTAGGAAGCATTTTACTTTTACTCTGTAGACTATTGTGTTGGAGGTTACAGAACTGAGCCTAGGACGAAAACGCGTGAAAAAGACATGTAAACAGCCATCTGAGGACGAGCGGCGGAACAGTTCAAGCAGAGAGAGGCTAGTTCGAGAGGGCCTCAGCTGAATCAGTCAAAGTATCTCTAGCTCCAATGATCACTGGACTCACGCATACAAACGAAGAATGAAGGTGAAGAAATCTGACACAAATTAACTGAACATATGCACAACAAATGCAACATGTACTGATCCCCACACAGACAGACTCGCTCTGATTGGCTCTCACCTGCAGGTACTTGATGCGCGCCGCTAGCGCCGCGGTGTTGCTGCAGGCTTTGCTGCGCGTGGCGTTGACGTAGCACTTGATGGCGTCCTGCGGCTGGTTGCAGGACTCGTAGAGCGTGCCCAGATCCATCCAGGCCGCGGCGTGACTGTGGTCCAGCTGAACCGCGCAGATATACGCCTGCAGCGCGTCCATGGGCTGATTCTGCTGCTGATACAGCACGCTACGAGCACACGCTAGCAGGTTAATTACCTCAAACACATCCTTACACCTTATTCCTGACCTGAGTTTTGAATTATGGGTGGCACCTCCGGTTTGGGGAACTTCCATTCAAAAAGACTAAAATGAATAATTTCGAATCATGTGACCCCGGACCACAAACCCAGTCACGAGTCGCACAGGTTTATCTGTGGCAATAGCCAACAATACACTTTATAGGTCAAAATTATCGATTTTTCTTTTATGCCAAAAATCTTTAGGATATTAAGATCATGTTCCATGAAGATATTTAGTAAATTTCCTAAAGTAAATATATAAAACATTTATTTTTGTGAGTGGATGCAGCACAATCACGGACATTAATGGAGAACTTTAAAGGAGATTTTCTCAATGTTTCGATTTTTCTGCACCCTCAGATTCCAGATTTTCTAATAGTTGTAACTCGGCCAAATATTGTCCTAAATCTCAATTTCAAAAAAATGTAATCATGTGACTGGTTTTGTGGTCCAGGGTCACATAAGGTTGCCCTACAAATAAAGCTGATCCACCAGTTTTCCTTCATGTTTTGTTTTCAGACATCATGAGAGTAACGCTGCACTTGTTAAGAATATCTACGGCAAGAGCTCTTTCAGACGCTGATTCTTTTCCTCCTGATTCTTTTCTTTTTTCCCTTTGCATTCCGCTGTAGAAGTATGGAAAATGACAACATATACTGCACATGTGTGGTCTGTTCTCCAGATTTAATTTACGATTATTATTATTATAATTCACTGGAATGCACGAAGAATCTCTCGTTTTTCTCCTCAAATCCTCACGTCTCTTTCCAGGTTGTTTTCACGTGTCAATACACTTTATTATGTGTCAAAATGACAGATATCACTTTGAAATAGTATTACGAATGCTGAAGTTAATGAACACTTTTGATTAAGGCAACGTACATTACATAATACAGATATACATTATTGCTGTGGAAAGAACAGGGTTTCTGCAGGTTTCAGTAAGTCAAATTTAAGACCTTTTTAAGACATTTTAAGACCATAAAGATTGAAATTTAAGACCTACACGACGCATTATCCAAGTTAGATAGATAGTTACCTCGGGATCACTCGAGTATCTATCTTTCTATCTATCTATCTATGATTATCTGATGAGTGTGTGAGAGGTAGATTTTTTTTTTAATAGAAAATTGTACTTTTGCATATTATACTGTAAAAACACAATTATTGATTTTAGTTGATCATAGTTGATCATAACTAGAGAGGAAATGATGAGATGATTAAAGTGACAAATTATCACGGTTATCACAGAATCCTGTTCAAAAAGTTTTATGTCGAAAAACAGCAAATAACAAATTGATTAGCATCAATACGCACTTTGTTTACGTAAACATTAAAACACTATTAAAAATGATGGCCAGATTTTAAAAGAGTGTCTTGCAACATGTTATCTACTAACATGTACAAGTTCAAATAAAGTTTTGACAAAAAAGGTTTTATACAAAGATAAACCTCATATTTCAGCCTTTAAATAATTTTTAGAGTCAAAAAAGATAAAATTACTGACATTTACACATTAGCTTATATTTATTAGTAGTGTTTGGGTGCACCCCCATCCTTGATGTTGACTGAGCTTTCAATGTTGTTATGGAAAGGGGTGATTGGTTGGTTTCTGTCACATGACCTGCGGTGCGTTTGCAGCATTCTGAAAAGTTTAGATTTTTTTCATCTCGTTGCGCCTGGTAAAAAAATTAGCGTGTCACTTTGAACAAACTTGAGCGCGCAAAAGCCGCGATATGTGAACGGCCTCTGGCGAGCTAGCTCATATCAAGCCACGAGCGACTGGAGCTCGCGAGCGACGTGTTGGAGACCCCTGCTCTAGGCTACGCTTGTAGGCTACAACTCCATACTTTTTTGCTACTTTGTAATAACTTTCTGCAGCCAGCGTTTCTGGAAATGAACGAGGGTAAACACTTTTTTAGACCTGACTGAATGAAATTTAAGACCTAGGATGAAAATCTGGCCGTTTTTAAGACTTTTTAAGGCCTTAAATTTAAAGTTCAGAATTTTAGACTTAAGACTTTTTAAGACCCCGCGGAAACCCTGAAGAATCAAGCTTTTGGGATCATTCATGGTTTGTTGGAAGTATCTTGTTGATGCTTTTACACTTCTACATTTCCATTTAACGTTCGATGGTTGAAAGGTGAGTAGAATTAATGTCATATTGTACCCAGTTAAAAAAAAAAAAAAAAAACTTATTGCGTTCATAGAACGAGTCTTTCACTGATTGTTTACATCTTAACGGAAGTTACACCCATATTTCAGGCAAAGCATCATGGGAGCAGGAATAAGATGGATAACCATACAATAATCATCATATCATATACATATATATATACGCAACGAAGCAGAACAACGTGCAAGTGAGATTATTACGGCCAGTGAAAATATGAACAGGCGTATTTTCGTTGGACAATGAAAACAGAAGCATAAATTCAAGGGATGCAACCGATACGAACATTTTGGCTGATATCGATAATTCTTTATACTTGAAAGCCGATAACTGATATATCGGCCGATAAATCTAAATCCGAATTTTTATGTCATTTTTGAGAGCCTGATTACAAAACAAAAAAGCCACATCCCAAACACACAATTATGAGGTTCTCATTATAATGCTATGTAGCCGATATGACAGACTTGTGTTGCACTCCACTGTATTTTCCTTTGTTGAAGTGATTCCAATCATATTTCAAGCAATTCGAAACCATCATGCTGAACAGTCGCGTCTGTACAGAAGCCCTGAACCGCAACGTAAAAAAAAAAAATAATAATAATTCTAGCATTTCGAGATTAAAGTCAAAATATTTTGAGATTAAAGTCGAAATATTTTGAGATTAAAGTCGAAATATTTAGAGAATAAAGTCTTCCGTAGAAGTTGCGTGTGTGCTTGCCGTTATTTCACATTGCCGCACAGGCATTCATGCGTGTGCGTGTGTGTGTGTGTGGGGATCTACACAAAATAAAAGCTTTTTACATTTATCTTGGCTTTCAACAAAAGGAAAATCTACAGGTCTACCAACATGGCATTAGGCTATAGGACGTTATAAAATATACTGCGCCAGAATAGACTTTAGCCTACAGGTGAAAACACTTTTCAGACTGGATCAAGATATCCAGCTTTATGAATGAATGAATGCATGAATGAGGCATTTATATAGCGCTTTCATATGTCTACTGTAGGCCTACACTTAAAAGCGCTTTACAATCATTTCAGGGAATCTCTCCTCAACCACCACCAGTGGATATTATATTTGAGGAAATCACGGGATCCGGCCAAATGACTGGATACAGAATGATGCACTTAAAATGTATCCAGAACGTATTTACGGTGAAGAGGGAAACAGTGCGGTTACTGTTAAGTGTTCTCGACCCAGATAGTGTTGCCTATTATAGACAGGCACGAAAACACGTCAAAAACAAAAAAAGCCCAGATAAAAGTAAAAAGCTACCATTTTGTGTAGATCCATGTTCAAGGCAGTTCGACTTCACAAGTGCATTTCTTTACACAGACACAGACACACAAAATTCAGAATTGGAAACACGCGTAGGGCGTGTGCACCAGTGGACGCGCGCCGTTATGAATGCACACACACGCAACTTCTACAGAAGACTGTATTCTCAAAATGTTTTGACTTTATTCTCGAAATGTTTCGACTTTATTCTCGAAATACTAATTTTTTTAGAATTTTTTTACGGATTTTTTTTTTTTTTTTTACGTTGCGTTTCAGGGCTTCCGTACGTCTGAAGTGTCTCAGCTAAAGGAAATAATCCATTATTTATCGGCTTTAATACATCGGACAAATTTTCTGATCGGGCCGATATCCATCACTTTAAAAAGTAAACCGACATCGGCCGATACATCGTGCATGCCTAATAAATTCACAATAATGTAATACAACAGCAGAGTCTTTATAATCCAACCAGACGCGTCAAAGCTACAGCTGAACATTTCAGGTCAGATGCAAGAACGCTCACGAATCACATGATCTTCCAACTACAAACTGTTATTAGCTAAAGAGCAGAAGATTCAATTTGGCCTTTAAAAAGTGACATGAGAAACGAGGAGTGAGTCATTTGTACATCCTCTCCTGATGTAAACGTGCGCGGCCGAAGCGGTTCTGGCGGATACGTACCCGATCGAGCACCACGTGTCGGCGCTGGCCTCAGATTTATCAATGGACTGTCTGTATGAGATGAAAGCGTCCTGGACCTTCCCAATACTGGAGTAGCACCTGCAGAGAGCAAACACACACACCTGCTAAACCCCCGCAGATCAGCAAACGCTCGCGTCACGTGTGTGTCCACGTCATGTGACTGACCTGCCGAGGAAATACCAGGACTGGCCAGAGTTCGGATCGGCTTCCAGGGATTTCTGGAGACACTGGATAGCGTAGCTGTCCTTATTAGCTTTATCTCCCAGCTGCTCGACTGTATGATGCATCCAGCCTGTGTGTGTGTGTGTGTGTGTGTGTGTGTGTAAGTGAGTGAGAGAGAGTGAGAGAGAGAGAAAAAAGCTTTAGAATAAAATTGCATACAGATGCAGAGACCCTGGTGAAACGCAGCATCAGTAATCTGTGTTCTGCCGTCTCTGGCCAGCTCACAGCTGATGTTCAGGTGTGGTGTAGTCGATCGGGTCACGAGTGGACGACACTAAACACAGGTGTAAACGCCTCTAAAGCGTTTGAGCTCGTCCAGAGGGAGTCGAAAACACAATCGCCCAGACTGATTTCGGAGTCAAAATGTCTCAAAAGCTAAATTCGAATATCTTTCTTAAATATTAGCAAAATTCTAATTACACTGAACAAAATTATAAACGCAACACTTGTGTTTTTGCCCCCATTTTTCAAGAGCTGAACTCAAAGATCTAAGACTTTTTCCATGTACACAAAAGGCCCTTTTCTCTGAAATATTGTTCACAAATCTGTTTAAATCTGTGTTAGTGAGCACTTCTCCTTTGCCGAGGTATCCATCCACCTCACAGGTGTGCCTTAGGCTGGCCACAATAAAAGGCCACTCCAGGTCCGGGGGTCCGGGGGGGGGACTATTTAAACTATGCTGTTTAAAATGCTCAATAGCCGCTTCAGATTCACAACTGAACCACTACGAGTTCCAGTATATGTGGTGCTGTGTCATGCATTGGTAGTGTTGTATTGCTACTTGACACCATGATTTGTATGTTTTTTGAAGATTTTTCCATACAGTGAGATGGGAATGAGCCTGCAGGTGTTCTTACCCAGCTGTTGTAAGGTGGCGGCCTTCACCTGCACAGGTAACGCCTCGGTCAGCAGGAGACTCTCGTACGCCTCTTTAGCTGTGCGATATCTCTTCTGTCACACAAGCAGAGAGTCACTGATCACATGTGTTCTGAGCGCTACAACACCCATCTCTACTGTCATGTGATCCTGTAGTGAACGCTCAGGGCGGAGGGAAGCCTTAGCAACACCCCGGCAACCCCTCTCTGCTGTTGCTATAGCAACACCAGCCGCATGTTCAGCTCAGAAAGTGCGAACATGATCTCATGCATTACCATCAATTATAAGGCAGAGTTAGTTTGTGTGCGGTTAGTCAAAGCTGGAGGTGTAAGTGAGGGACTCACCTGAATCTCGTACAGGTGCGCGATGTGGAACTGAACTACAAACACACAAACACAAAGACAAGAATTAGCAGCAAATTCAGAACAGCAGCTTTTCTGTGTGAGAAGATCCTGCAGAAACGGCTTCCTTGGTATAGTTAATCTGTGTGTGTGTGTGTGTGTGTGTGTGTGTGTGTGTGAGAGAGAGAGTGAGAGAGACAGAGTGAGTGTATGAGTGAGAGAGACACAGAGAGAAAGAGAGAGTGTGAGTGTGTGCGAGAGAGAGAGAGAGAGAGAGAGAGAGAGAGAGAGAGAGAGAGAGAGAGAGAGAGAGAGAGAGAGAGTGTGAGTGTGTGTGCGAGAGAGAGAGAGAGAGAGAGAGAGAGAGAGA
Source organism: Scardinius erythrophthalmus (assembly GCF_964197995.2). Taxonomy (NCBI): domain Eukaryota; kingdom Metazoa; phylum Chordata; class Actinopteri; order Cypriniformes; family Leuciscidae; genus Scardinius; species Scardinius erythrophthalmus. Next base: position 279,432 of record NC_138232.1, read on the forward strand.
GAGAGAGAGAGAGAGAGAGAGAGAGACACACACAGAGAGACAGAGAGAGAGAGAGAGAGAGAGAGAGAAAGAGAGAGAGAGAGAGAGAGAGAGAGAGAGAGAGAGAGAGAGAGAAGAGAGAGTGTGAGTGTGTGTGCGAGAGAGAGAGAGAGAGAGAGAGAGAGAGAGAGACACACACAGAGAGACAGAGAGAGAGAGAGAGAGAGAAAGAGAGAGAGAGAGAGAGAGAGAGAGAGAAAGAGAGAGTGTGAGTGTGTGTGCGAGAGAGAGAGAGAGAGAGAGAGAGAGAGAGAGACACACACACAGAGAGACAGAGAGAGAGAGAGAGAGAGAGAGAGAGAGAGAGAGAGAGAGAGAGAGAGAGAGAGAGATGGTAAGGGGTTGAGTGGTTGAGTGAGTCAGTAGTGTGTTAAACCGGCGGTTATGGTAAGGGGCGGGACATTTCCCAAACACACTCGAAGCGCTTGACCAATCACAACACACTGCTCCAGCCGGCCAATCAGAGCACAGTGTGCTTTTCAGAAGGCGGGGCTTCACAGAGACGGGCATAGTAGGTCCTAATAGAGGTTTTATCAATACTGAACCAACAGCACTAATAATAATAATAATAATAATAATAATAATAATAATAATAATAATAATAATCCATCACTCCTCCTAAAGTCTCCTAAAGAATCTGTAATCAGAGTGTGTGCGCTCAGAAGTGTGTGTGATGAAGAGGCTGAAGGAACTTACTCTCAGCTTTAGACAAAGTGCAGTGACTGGAGTCGATGAGCGCCAGCTGAAAGTGCTGCGGACACACAGGGACAAAACCAGCTGACATCACCACCTGACCTCACTAACGGAGGGACGTCAAAGCAATAGCGACCGGCTAACACTGCATTAACTACCAACACAACAGAATATCACACAAATAAATGACAGAAAGAAACAGAAACGGTCCAGATGTGGATCTCATTCAGGAGACGCCAACAGACTGACATGTCAGAGGTCACGTGAGCTTCAGGCTGTCGATGTTGTCACGTAAATCACAGAAGTTCACGAACACTGCTGAGAAAAGAAGAACGAGGAACTACCACACACACACTAGCTGTGTCCTGACCCCCCGTGACCCTGGTGCCGTACCTTTAAGCTCGACTCGTAGTCCGTGTTGACTTTGAACATCAGGCCGAGACGCAGGTGGATCTCTTTAGCTCGAGAGAAGCCGGGGTCGATGTACAGCACCTCCTGAAACGCCTTGATCGCCCTGAGAGCACACACACACACACACACACACACACACACACACACACACACACACACACACACACACACACACACACACACACACAGCAATGAAACACTCCTTCTGAACACAAAGCGTTACGGTCATGTCAACATGAGGCAACAGACGATACATTAAACTAGACTGAGTCCACTGTCGGCAGGCTAACCCGTCGTCGCATGCGGATTCACGCGCGAGCAAACGCGATCTCCCAGGGTCAGCCCACATGACCTGAACATCGCCATGGAAACGGTCCGCCTGCGCATCTGATCTCATTCACAACGTCACATGACGTCCAAAAGGCCAATCAAACTGGCTGCGTTCACACATGCATCACGTGAAGATACTCACCACTGAAATGCGTTGTAATGGAAGTAAACCATCCCGAGGCCGTACAGGAAGGCAGCGTTCTAGAGCGAGAGAAGAGAGTGAGTGAGTGTGTGTGTGTGTGTGTGTGTGTGTGTGTGTTCGGTTCAACAAGAGTCATCAGAAAACTACATTCAAGCGAATCCTGGATCAGTCAAAGAGAAAACCACCTCAAACACTCGATCAAAACCACACAGGAAGATTTCACTACAACTGTCAATCAACACACACACTTACGCACACACAACAGCACAAACACTCACTATCACACACTCACACAAACAAACAACACACTCAACCAAACACACTTACACAAACACACTCACGCAAACACACACTCACACACGGGGGACGCTGAGTTTTTAACCCATCCAGCGGCTGCTCACCTTCCAGTAATAATGAACTTATAATAATAATAATAATAATTTAATAATAATACCTTCCAGTAGTCTGCTTGTAAACTGTAGTAGCGCTGGTAGGCTGATAATGCTGCAACACAGAAACACAGGTGTGTGAGGTGTGTGTCGTGCTAGTGCTAGTGCTAGTGCTAGTGCGCGGGTCCTCCACCTTTCGGGTACTCCTCGAGTAACAGGCTGAAGTGTCCCAGCCGGCAGAAGAGCTCGGGCTCCACCTTCCCCTCCGCCTTCAGGATCAGGGACTCGTAGCAGCGCACCGCCTGCGGGAACAACACACTGCAGCTTACACACTCACATTACACACACACTACAGCTTACACACTCACATTACACACACACTACAGCTTACACACTCACATTACACACACTACAGCTTACACACTCACATTACACACACTACAGCTTACACACTCACATTAACACACACACTACAGCTTACACACTCACATTAACACACACACTGCAGCTTACACACTCACATTAACACACACACTGCAGCTTACACACTCACATTACACACACTACAGCTTACACACTCACATTACACACACTACAGCTTACACACTCACATTACACACACTACAGCTTACACACTCACATTACACACACACTGCAGCTTACACACTCACATTACACACACTACAGCTTACACACTCACATTACACACACTACAGCTTACACACTCACATTACACACACACTGCAGCTTACACACTCACATTACACACACTACAGCTTACACACTCACATTACACACACACTACAGCTTACACACTCACATTACACACACACTACAGCTTACACACTCACATTACACACACACTGCACCGCCTGCGGGAACAACACACTGCAGCTTACACACTCACTACAGCTTACACACTCACATTACACACACACTACAGCTTACACACTCACATTACACACACACTGCACCGCCTGCGGGAACAACACACTGCAGCTTACACACTCACATTACACACACACTACAGCTTACACACTCACATTACACACACACTACAGCTTACACACTCACATTACACACACTACAGCTTACACACTCACATTACACACACTACAGCTTACACACTCACATTACACACACTACAGCTTACACACTCACATTACACACACTACAGCTTACACACTCACATTACACACACACTGCAGCTTACACACTCACATTACACACACTGCAGCTTACACACTCACATTACAGCTTACACACTCACATTACACACACACTACAGCTTACACACTCACATTACACACACACTGCACCGCCTGCGGGAACAACACACTGCAGCTTACACACTCACATTACACACACACTACAGCTTACACACTCACATTACACACACACTACAGCTTACACACTCACATTACACACACTACAGCTTACACACTCACATTACACACACTACAGCTTACACACTCACATTAACACACACACTACAGCTTACACACTCACATTAACACACACACTGCAGCTTACACACTCACATTAACACACACACTGCAGCTTACACACTCACATTACACACACTACAGCTTACACACTCACATTACACACACTACAGCTTACACACTCACATTACACACACTACAGCTTACACACTCACATTACACACACACTACAGCTTACACACTCACATTACACACACTACAGCTTACACACTCACATTACACACACTACAGCTTACACACTCACATTACACACACACTGCAGCTTACACACTCACATTACACACACTACAGCTTACACACTCACATTACACACACACTACAGCTTACACACTCACATTACACACACACTACAGCTTACACACTCACATTACACACACACTGCACCGCCTGCGGGAACAACACACTGCAGCTTACACACTCACTACAGCTTACACACTCACATTACACACACACTACAGCTTACACACTCACATTACACACACACTGCACCGCCTGCGGGAACAACACACTGCAGCTTACACACTCACATTACACACACACTACAGCTTACACACTCACATTACACACACACTACAGCTTACACACTCACATTACACACACTACAGCTTACACACTCACATTACACACACTACAGCTTACACACTCACATTACACACACTACAGCTTACACACTCACATTACACACACTACAGCTTACACACTCACATTACACACACACTGCAGCTTACACACTCACATTACACACACTGCAGCTTACACACTCACATTACAGCTTACACACTCACATTACACACACACTACAGCTTACACACTCACATTACACACACACTGCACCGCCTGCGGGAACAACACACTGCAGCTTACACACTCACATTACACACACACTACAGCTTACACACTCACATTACACACACACTACAGCTTACACACTCACATTACACACACACTGCACCGCCTGCGGGAACAACACACTGCAGCTTACACACTCACATTACACACTGCACCGCCTGCGGGAACAACACACTGCAGCTTACACACTCACATTACACACTGCACCGCCTGCGGGAACAACACACTGCAGCTTACACACTCACATTACACACACTACAGCTTACACACTCACATTACACACACACTACAGCTTACACACTCACATTACACACACTACAGCTTACACACTCACATTACACACACACTGCAGCTTACACACTCACATTAACACACACACTACAGCTTACACACTCACATTACACACACACTACAGCTTACACACTCACATTACACACACACTACAGCTTACACACTCACATTAACACACACACTGCACCGCCTGCGGGAACAACACACTGCAGCTTACACACTCACATTACACACACTACAGCTTACACACTCACATTACACACACTACAGCTTACACACTCACATTACACACACACTGCAGCTTACACACTCACATTACACACACTACAGCTTACACACTCACATTACACACACACTACAGCTTACACACTCACATTACACACACACTACAGCTTACACACTCACATTAACACACACACTGCACCGCCTGCGGGAACAACACACTGCAGCTTACACACTCACATTACACACACTACAGCTTACACACTCACATTACACACACTACAGCTTACACACTCACATTACACACACACTACAGCTTACACACTCACATTACACACACACTACAGCTTACACACTCACATTAACACACACACTGCAGCTTACACACTCACATTAACACACACACTACAGCTTACACACTCACATTACACACACTACAGCTTACACACTCACATTACACACACACTACAGCTTACACACTCACATTAACACACACACTGCACCGCCTGCGGGAACAACACACTGCAGCTTACACACTCACATTACACACACTACAGCTTACACACTCACATTACACACACTACAGCTTACACACTCACATTACACACACACTGCAGCTTACACACTCACATTACACACACTACAGCTTACACACTCACATTACACACTACAGCTTACACACTCACATTACACACACACTACAGCTTACACACTCACATTAACACACACACTGCACCGCCTGCGGGAACAACACACTGCAGCTTACACACTCACATTACACACACTACAGCTTACACACTCACATTACACACACTACAGCTTACACACTCACATTACACACACTACAGCTTACACACTCACATTACACACACACTACAGCTTACACACTCACATTAACACACACACACTACAGCTTACACACTCACATTAACACACACACTGCAGCTTACACACTCACATTACACACACACTACAGCTTACACACTCACATTACACACACACTACAGCTTACACACTCACATTAACACACACACTGCACCGCCTGCGGGAACAACACACTGCAGCTTACACACTCACATTACACACACACTACAGCTTACACACTCACATTAACACACACACACTGCAGCTTACACACTCACATTAACACACACACTACAGCTTACACACTCACATTACACACACACTACAGCTTACACACTCACATTAACACACACACTGCACCGCCTGCTGGAACAACACACTGCAGCTTACACACTCACATTACACACACTACAGCTTACACACTCACATTACACACACTACAGCTTACACACTCACATTACACACACTACAGCTTACACACTCACATTACACACACTACAGCTTACACACTCACATTACACACACTACAGCTTACACACTCACATTACACACACTACAGCTTACACACTCACATTAACACACACACTACAGCTTACACACTCACATTAACACACACACTGCAGCTTACACACTCACATTACACACTCACATTAACACACACACACACACACACACACACACACTACAGCTTACACACTCACATTACACACACTACAGCTTACACACTCACATTAACACACACACTACAGCTTACACACTCACATTAACACACACACTACAGCTTACACACTCACATTACACACACACTACAGCTTACACACTCACATTAACACACACACTACAGCTTACACACTCACATTACACACTGCACCGCCTGCGGGAACAACACACTGCAGCTTACACACTCACATTACACACACTACAGCTTACACACTCACATTAACACACACACTACAGCTTACACACTCACATTACACACTGCACCGCCTGCGGGAACAACACACTGCAGCTTACACACTCACATTACACACACTACAGCTTACCCACTCACATTAACACACACACTACAGCTTACACACTCACATTAACACACACACTACAGCTTACACACTCACATTAACACACACACTACAGCTTACACACTCACATTACACACACTACAGCTTACACACTCACATTAACACACACACACACACACACACACTACAGCTTACACACTCACATTAACACACACACTGCAGCTTACACACTCACATTACACACACACTACAGCTTACACACTCACATTAACACACACACTGCACCGCCTGCGGGAACAACACACTGCAGCTTACACACTCACATTACACACACTACAGCTTACACACTCACATTAACACACACACTACAGCTTACACACTCACATTACACACACACACACACACACACACACACACACACACACACACACACACACACACACACTGCACCGCCTGCGGGAACAACACACTGCAGCTTACACACTCACATTACACACACTACAGCTTACACACTCACATTAACACACACACTGCACCGCCTGCGGGAACAACACACTGCAGCTTACACACTCACATTACACACACTACAGCTTACACACTCACATTAACACACACACTACAGCTTACACACTCACATTACACACACACACACACACACACACACACACACACACACACACACACACACACACACACTGCACCGCCTGCGGGAACAACACACTGCAGCTTACACACTCACATTACACACACTACAGCTTACACACTCACATTAACACACACACTGCACCGCCTGCGGGAACAACACACTGCAGCTTACACACTCACATTACACACACTACAGCTTACACACTCACATTAACACACACACTACAGCTTACACACTCACATTACACACACTGCAGCTTACACACTCACATTACACACACTACAGCTTACACACTCACATTAACACACACACTACAGCTTACACACTCACATTAACACACACACTGCAGCTTACACACTCACATTACACACACACACACTACAGCTTACACACTCACATTACACACACACACTACAGCTTACACACTCACATTAACACACACACTGCACCGCCTGCGGGAACAACACACTGCAGCTTACACACTCACATTACACACACACTACAGCTTACACACTCACATTAACACACACACTACAGCTTACACACTCACATTAACACACACACTACAGCTTACACACTCACATTACACACACTACAGCTTACACACTCACATTAACACACACACTACAGCTTACACACTCACATTACACACACACTACAGCTTACACACTCACATTAACACACACACTGCACCGCCTGCGGGAACAACACACTGCAGCTTACACACTCACATTAACACACACACTACAGCTTACACACTCACATTAACACACACACTACAGCTTACACACTCACATTAACACACACACTACAGCTTACACACTCACATTACACACACACTGCAGCTTACACACTCACATTACACACACACTGCAGCTTACACACTCACATTACACACACACTGCAGCTTACACACTCACATTACACACTACAGCTTACACACTCACATTAACACACACACTGCAGCTTACACACTCACATTAACACACACACTGCAGCTTACACACTCACATTAACACACACTACAGCTTACACACTCACATTAACACACACTACAGCTTACACACTCACATTAACACACACACTGCAGCTTACACACTCACATTACACACACTACAGCTTACACACTCACATTAACACACACACTGCAGCTTACACACTCACATTAACACACACACTGCAGCTTACACACTCACATTACACACACTACAGCTTACACACTCACATTAACACACACACTGCAGCTTACACACTCACATTAACACACACACTGCAGCTTACACACTCACATTAACACACACTACAGCTTACACACTCACATTAACACACACTGCAGCTTACACACTCACATTAACACACACACTGCAGCTTACACACTCACATTACACACACTACAGCTTACACACTCACATTAACACACACTGCAGCTTACACACTCACATTAACACACACACACTGCAGCTTACACACTCACATTACACACACTACAGCTTACACACTCACATTAACACACACACTGCAGCTTACACACTCACATTAACACACACACTGCAGCTTACACACTCACATTAACACACACTACAGCTTACACACTCACATTAACACACACACTGCAGCTTACACACTCACATTACACACACTACAGCTTACACACTCACATTAACACACACACTGCAGCTTACACACTCACATTAACACACACACTGCAGCTTACACACTCACATTACACACACTACAGCTTACACACTCACATTAACACACACACTGCAGCTTACACACTCACATTAACACACACACTGCAGCTTACACACTCACATTACACACACTACAGCTTACACACTCACATTAACACACACACTGCACCGCCTGCGGGAACAACACACTGCAGCTTACACACTCACATTAACACACACACTGCAGCTTACACACTCACATTAACACACACACTGCAGCTTACACACTCACATTAACACACACTACAGCTTACACACTCACATTAACACACACACTGCAGCTTACACACATCACACCTTACACACACCTCACCACTCTAACACATTAAAGGGAACCTATTATGCAAAATTCACTTTTACATGGTGTTTGAGCATAAGTGTGTGTTGGCAGTGTGTGTGTGTGTGTGTGTGTGTACACAACCTCCCATAATGATAAAAATCCACCCAGTGCTTTTTTTAAATCCCCATAAATCATAAGCAGTCTCAGAACGAGCCGTTCTCGGTACGCTACTTGTTTTTAATCATCAACGAGCACCACTAACCACTCGGTGAGTTGCACAGTTTTGAAAACGAACGTTAAGGGTTGTTTTAAAGGGTCATGAAACCCTAAACCAAATGTTCTGAGATTTTAACAGAAGTAAGTGTGTTGAACACCACTGAAGACAATGTTAGCATCTGTTAGAGTTAATAGTAAGGGGAAAATGGTTAAATTTGAGTTTTTTTACGCTATTTTCATCTTCCGGGTTTAAAATCTTCATCGTGGCAGAGCACTATAGTACTCTGATGACTCATCGGTGTCTCATTATTATTCAGGTACTGAGTTTTCTTATCCAATGAGAAGACACGGTCTCTTGATTATTCATGACACCACGTGGAACTTTCCAAAGACAGACACGAAATATATGCATTTATAGTGTGTATATAAACAAATATATATTTTATAATGACATAATTATACATAGCCTATACATGTACATTTATATGTTTTAAATACAATTATGATTACTGTAGCAGTGCATTCAGTTACTTTTGAAAGGACAAAAATAAGCTGTCAGTGTATTTCATCAGACTTTAACTTTGCCAGCTATAAAAAAATCTAGGATTTCCTCACGTTTTACCACAGATTTTTAGTGACAGTCGACATGATGCATGGGCCACAGGTGATGACCGTTCCCCCCACCCCTCTCTCCTGCCGTGCCATACCACACCCACTCTCCTCCCTTCTTCTCACAGCCATCCACGCCCATTTAAGTTGCATTTTTCAAAAATATTGTGAGCTAGACTTGAGCTGAAAGAGGGGGGTTTCATGACCCTTTAAGGTCATGTTGGTGCGTGCCCGTCGCCAGCCACTCTGAAGCGGTCAAAGGCGATTCTAGAAGAGTCAGAGTCGAGACAGGACCCGTCGTCAACATGTCTGTGTCCACCACTCTAGTTCATCCAAAACAAACCAGAAAAGAGACTCAAAGTGCTAAATACCGGAATTATCCTTCAACACGCATTACACCTCACCACTACACACACTGAACAATACATATAAGGAATGGCTAAAGATTTTTTATTTAGAAAAAGAACTTCCAATGAATAAACTTAATACACGTAATAATAATAATAATAATAATAATAATGGTAAAACTGTGAGGACAGCAGTGTTACTGGCTGCAGATAAAGCCCTAATTGTTGGTGATTTTAATATACATGTAGTAGGGCTGGGCGATATAGCCAAAAAAAAAATATCACGATATTTTTTTTATATCAGTCGATATCGATAATTATCACGATAAAAGTCAAATCTTTATTTCTTTCAAGTTTAAAGGCAGATTTTTGCTCCTAAGTGAAAGTTGCAGAAACCTGAGCGTTTGCAATTGTGGTTTTAAACTACTCTTTATTGTCAGAACATATCAGGACAAACACTTGCCAAACTGGTGAACATTTCACAAATCTGAGGTAGAACATTCAAACATTTGTCATTTTTCCTTAACAAAATAAATATATTTATTGGACAATTAATTTCTTAGTTTCTGTATGTGCTAATTTTTATTTGGTAAAATGTAATATTCTGACTGTTTGAGTTTTATTAAACTTAAAGATTGGTCATCCAGTATCATGCATTTAGATCATGATAACCTCACTATCATGGCAAAATGTAACTTTATGGTTTCTATGGTATTTGTATAAAAAACAGTAGCCTAAATACATTATTAAATACTGTAATTATATAACATCAGTCCTTTAATTTACGTCTACATTAAAAATATAATACAATTCAGTATGTATATCCCACATTTCATGGTGCAGTTAATATTACTAGGCTAACGTCACAGTAAATCCATGGTAAATGATGGGAATTTGTAGCCGGAAAAGCCTTCTGTGCACAGTGTTTCTCCTGTTTGTCAGCGCTGTTTCATCTGCCTTTAAACTGGTTTAAATCGCTGAGACATTGTGTTCTTCGCTAAATTCAAGCGCTTCTCACTGGATCTCGTGACGAGAGCGATCAGAGTAAACGCATCGGCTCTAGTGAGCTCGCGCTGCGCTGCTGTTTGGACTTTGAGCCGAGCGGATAAACGGTCCGTGTGGCGCGCGGTTCAAATGAGTTTCGTTCCGCTTTTGGCGCATAAACATTATCGAACATTTATCGAACTCTTGATATCGTTTTATCGAAAAAAATTATATCGCGATAATTATCGTTATCGTTTTATCGCCCAGCCCTAACATGTAGATGACAGAAGAGACGTATTGAGATTGGCGTTTTTATAGACATTCTGAACTCTACTGGAGTTCGACAACACGTGTCAGGACCCACTCGTTGTCGTAATCACACTCTAGATCTAATATTATCTCACGCTGTTGAAATTCTGCAGCAGAGCGATGACATCTCAGATCATTATCTAGTCTCGTGTGAACTTCATTTAGCCAAGGCTGCAAAGCCGACTCCGTGTTATAAATATGTTAGACCTATCACTTCTGCCACTAAAGATTGCTTTATCAATAATCTTGCTGATCAGTTTCATCATCTCAGCGTCCCGGATAGCCTAGAACAGGGTTCGCACAGATACTGTAAATGAAACTCCAGAACTTTCAAGGACTTTTTCCAAGCAATACTTTTTCTGGTTTTCAAGGACTACAATCAGAGAGATCTCACTTATCAAACAATATTATCTTTCAAATTCTAGAAAAGGTAAACAGATCAATAAAAATATACTAATAAAACAAAATGGTACAAATAAAGTGCAGCACATGCAAAGAATGCAATGACTGTGTAACTTTGACCAGTGAAAGGAGACTATGACAAAGATTTCGCTTTCCTAATTCAAACAGATTTTTCTTCATGAATATGATTGACCTGAAGAATGAAAGCTGTATCATATACTTTGATATTTATGAGCAATATCACGCTCAGTCATGCACAATGGCTTTATATCTATATCAGACAGGCTGCAGCATTAATTTTGCATGAAAATATTGTATCATCAAAAAAATTAAATGCTAATTTCACATATATTGTCTTTCAATAATTCAAGCACTTTAAGCACCTTTTCAGAAGTACGGCTGTTTTCAGGGGTTTCCAGGACTTGCGTTTCAAAAGGTCAAATTCAAGCACTTCAAGCACTTTGTTCGAACCCTGTTAGAAGAACTCGATGTTGCGACAGAAACTTTTAACTCTCTTTTCCAGCACTTTAGACACAGTTGCTCCGCTGCATTTAAAGAAGAATAAAGGAAATAGTCCAACGACGTGGTACAGCGAGCACACTCGGCCCTAAAGAGAGAACAGAGGAATGGAGCGCAACTGGAAGAAAACAAAACTAGAGGTTTATCGCATTTCGTGGAGAGAGAGCATGACTGCATACAGAGAGGCCTTAAACGGCTAGATCTGCTTGTAGCTCGACTCTCTTAGAAGACAAAACCAAACACAACCCTGGGTATTCATTTGAAACAATGGCTAAACTAACGAAAAGCTTCAAGTCCAGAAGTTTCCATGCAAAACAGCAGTTATGACTTTATGAACTTCTTCACTTATAAGATTGATAATATCAGGGAGAAGATTATAACCATGCAACCGTCTACTACAGTATCGCATCAGGCAGTGCATTGTAGTCTCCCTGAGGAAAACTTCGATTCATTCATTGCTATAGGAGAGGAAGAATTCGTTAAACTCATTAAATCATCTAAATCGACAACATGTCGTTACACCCGATACCGACTACGCTACTGAGAGAGATGCAGGTCACAGATCCTCTTCTTAAAGCGTAACTCTCGCCAAAATTGAACCTAGGCTCTTTTTGTTAATCTACCCGAGTCAAACTTTCGTGTAAAAGCATAATTAGAATGGAATCGCCACTTTTAAGATTGACCGTATTTCATTTTAGGTCAAAATGCCTTCTGAGTGGGAGTTAGGGTTAGGGTTAACCCTTCTGAGTGGGAGTTAGGGTTAGGGTTAACCCTTCTGAGTGGGAGTTAGGGTTAGGGTTAACCCTTCTGAGTGGGAGTTAGGGTTAGGGTTAACCCTTCTGAGTGTTAGGGTTAGGGTTAACCCTTCTGAGTGGGAGTTAGGGTTCATTACGTCGCATTCGGAGATCGACTACCTTTGACTGACAGAATGGCCTGGAGTCAGCTGTTACACTACATGATTAAACCCTGGTTTAATATCGGCCAAACAACATTTAATTCATATGTCAACTTAACCTTTAAATATTTGTTCACTTCTGTACAATAGAAATGCTACAGCCACTGTAATTTCTTGAACAAGAACATGTGCACATAAACATGCAAACTCAGAGCGAGAGTTTAAACTTATTTTGAAATCACGATGAACAACAATTTGCATATTTAGAAACGTACTTCTGTATTCTCCTGTGCTGGGGTAGATCTATGAGGGACGTTACTAATCCTGTGAGATGGCGGACACTGCGTTCCCAGATGAACGTTACACACACACACTCACACTCACCACACACACACACACTCACACCACACACACACACACAGAGATGGAGTTTGAGAAACACACATAAATGATGACAGTGCAACTATGAAACACAAACTGCGTCGGACATGCGTTCCCGAATGCACGTTACTGGAACCCTAAACACACACCTCACGCAGAGACCGAGTGTGTGTGAGCAGCGTCACGGTGAACGAGCTGAGACTTTAACATGTGATCTGCACACAGTAAAGCGTCCTGCTCCTCTGTGGAGAAACACACAAACACAGGATTGATCTATTTCCCAGCAGCCTTCGTGATTTCAGAACAGCTCTACACTATATAATGACTGTTTAAATCCAGAGCGGTGTAATAATGCGGTGGATCCTCGTCTGTGGAACGCTGGGAGCAACACACACACACACACACACACACACACACATCTGAATACACAAGAGCAACACACACACACACACACACACACACACACACACACACATCTGAATACACAAGAGCAACACACACACACACACACACACACACACATCTGAATACACAAGAGCAACACACACACACACACACACACACACACACACACACACACACACACACACACACACACATCTGAATACACAAGAGCAACACACACACACACACACACACACACACACACATCTGAATACACAAGAGCAACACACACACACACACACACACACACACACACACACACACACACACACACACACACACACACATCTGAATACACAAGAGCAACACACACACACACACACACACACACACACACACACACACACACACACACACACACACACATCTGAAGACACACACACAACACACACACACACACACACACACACACACACACCTGAAGACACACACACACACACACACACACACACACACACACACACATACACACACCTGAAGACACCAGAGCAACACAACAAGACATACATCTGAAGACACACACAACACACACACATCTGAAGACACCAGAGCACGAGCAACACAACACACACACCTGAAGACACCAGAGCAACACAACACACACATCTGAAGACACCAGAGCAACACAACACACACATCTGAAGACACCAGAGCAACACAACACACACATCTGAAGACACCAGAGCAACACAACACACACATCTGAAGACACCAGAGCAACACAACACACACATCTGAAGACACCAGAGCAACACAACACACACATCTGAAGACACCAGAGCAACACTACACACACATCTGAAGACACCAGAGCAACACAACACACACATCTGAAGACACCAGAGCAACACAACACACACATCTGAAGACACCAGAGCAACACAACACACACATCTGAAGACACCAGAGCAACACAACACACACATCTGAAGACACCAGAGCAACACTACACACACATCTGAAGACACCAGAGCAACACTACACACACATCTGAAGACACCAGAGCAACACTACACACACATCTGAAGACACCAGAGCAACACAACACACACATCTGAAGACACCAGAGCAACACAACACACACATCTGAAGACACCAGAGCAACACAACACACACATCTGAAGACACCAGAGCAACACAACACACACATCTGAAGACACCAGAGCAACACAACACACACATCTGAAGACACCAGAGCAACACTACACACACATCTGAAGACACCAGAGCAACACTACACACACATCTGAAGACACCAGAGCAACACTACACACACATCTGAAGACACCAGAGCAACACAACACACACATCTGAAGACACCAGAGCAACACTACACACACATCTGAAGACACCAGAGCAACACAACACACACATCTGAAGACACCAGAGCAACACAACACACACATCTGAAGACACCAGAGCAACACTACACACACATCTGAGGACACCAGAGCAACACAACACACACATCTGAAGACACCAGAGCAACACAACACACACATCTGAAGACACCAGAGCAACACAACACACACATCTGAAGACATCAAAGCAACACTACACACACATCTGAAGACACCAGAGCAACACAACACACACATCTGAAGACACCAGAGCAACACTACACACACATCTGAAGACACCAGAGCAACACTACACACACATCTGAAGACACCAGAGCAACACTACACACACATCTGAAGACACCAGAGCACGAGCAACACAACACACACATCTGAAGACACCAGAGCAACACAACACACACATCTGAAGACACCAGAGCAACACTACACACACATCTGAAGACACCAGAGCAACACAACACACACATCTGAAGACACCAGAGCAACACAACACACACATCTGAAGACACCAGAGCAACACAACACACACATCTGAAGACACCAGAGCAACACAACACACATATCTGAAGACACCAGAGCACGAGCAACACAACACACACATCTGAAGACACCAGAGCAACACAACACACACATCTGAAGACACCAGAGCAACACAACACACACATCTGAAGACATCAGAGCAACACAACACACACATCTGAAGACACCAGAGCACGAGCAACACAACACACACATCTGAAGACACCAGAGCAACACAACACAACACACACATCTGAAGACACCAGAGCAACACAACACACACATCTGAAGACACACACAACACACATACACATCTGAAGACACCAGAGCACGAGCAACACAACACACACATCTGAAGACACCAGAGCAACACAACACACACATCTGAAGACACACAACACACACACATCAGAAGACACCAGAGCAACACAACACACACATCTGAAGACACCAGAGCAACACAAAACACACATCTGAAGACACACACAACACACACATCTGAAGACACCAGAGCATGAGCAACACAACACACACATCTGAAGACACCAGAGCAACACAACACAACACACACATCTGAAGACACCAGAGCAACACAACACAACACACACATCTGAAGACACCAGAGCAACACAACACAACACACACATCTGAAGACACCAGAGCAACACAACACAACACACACATCTGAAGACACCAGAGCAACACAACACAACACACACATCTGAAGACACCAGAGCAACAAAACACACACATCTGAAGACACACACAACACACACACACACACACACACACACACATCTGAAGACACCAGAGCACGAGCAACACAACACACACATCTGAAGACACCAGAGCAACACAACACACACATCTGAAGACACCAGAGCAACACAACACAAACATCTGAAGACACACACAACACACACACATCTGAAGACACCAGAGCAACACAACACACACATCCAAAGACACACACAACACACACACACACACACCAGAAGACACCAGAGCACGAGCAACACAACACTACACACACATCTGAAGACACCAGAGCAACACTACACACACATCTGAAGACACCAGAGCAACACAACACACACATCTGAAGACACCAGAGCAACACAACACACACATCTGAAGACACACACAACACACACACACACCAGAAGACACCAGAGCACGAGCAACACAACACTACACACACATCTGAAGACACCAGAGCAACACTACACACACATCTGAAGACACCAGAGCAACACTACACACACATCTGAAGACACCAGAGCAACACAACACACACATCTGAAGACATCAGAGCAACAAAACACACACATCTGAAGACACCAGAGCAACACAACACACACATCTGAAGACACCAGAGCAACACAACACACACATCTGAAGACACCAGAGCAACACAACACACACATCTGAAGACACCAGAGCACGAGCAACACACACATCTGAAGACACCAGAGCACGAGCAACACACACATCTGAAGACACCAGAGCAACACAACACACACATCTGAAGACACCAGAGCAACCCAACACACACATCTGAAGACATCAGAGCAACACAACACACATCTGAAGACACCAGAGCAACACAACACACACATCTGAAGACACCAGAGCAACACAACACACACATCTGAAGACACCAGAGCAACACTACACACACATCTGAAGACACCAGAGCAACACTACACACACATCTGAAGACACCAGAGCAACACTACACACACATCTGAAGACACCAGAGCAACACTACACACACATCTGAAGACACCAGAGCAACACTACACACACATCTGAAGACACCAGAGCAACACTACACACACATCTGAAGACACCAGAGCAACACTACACACACATCTGAAGACACCAGAGCAACACAACACAACACACACATCTAAAGACACCAGAGCAACACTACACACACATCTGAAGACACCAGAGCAACACAACACACACATCTGAAGACACCAGAGCAACACTACACACACATCTGAAGACACCAGAGCAACACTACACACACATCTGAAGACACCAGAGCAACACAACACAACACACACATCTAAAGACACCAGAGCAACACTACACACACATCTGAAGACACCAGAGCAACACTACACACACATCTGAAGACACCAGAGCAACACAACACAACACACACATCTAAAGACACCAGAGCAACACAACACTACACAACACACACTAGGGCTGTCAATCTTCCTCTATAATACTATTCGAATTCCATTCCTTATTTTATTTAATATTCGAATAATATTCGAATATTAAATGCTCAAATTCATCCTATTATTAATATTTACGACATTACACAGTCTTATGGATCGCCAATGCGTGATGTTGATCGGTCTCATATCTTCACAGATAAACCGTCAGTTTGTCTGTTATTGCCTTTGTGCGGACAGCTGGTAGCAGTTGAGCCCCGTGATGAGGAGAGAGGGAGAGGCAGAACATAAGTAATTCTTGCCTGTTTTAGCGGCGGTTCCTCGGACAGATCGCCTAGCTTGTCAGGTTGTAAGTTGTCATAAAAAAAATAACGTATATTTTCCTGTCCGTTTTGGCCTTCCGTCCACAATGAGACGGCGTTTTTATTAATGAAAACGCACTCCAAAGTGGATATATTTGAAGACGCCGTTTTCACGTTGTAGTGTGGACTGAGAATCAAATTGTTGATCTCCGTTACCGTGGAGACATTCCTCTCCGCGACTTTTGACAGTTGTGATGATACAGCGTGGATAACGTGCACAATTGTGTTACGATTCAAAAACGTTATTGTTTATCAGACGAAACAAAAGCGTTTAATTTTCACATGTGTGTGCCAAGGCGGCAAGAAAGGCAAGATTGCATTTTTAAAAAAAAATATACATAAAAAAGCAATATTCGAATAGGAACTTCAGCATTCGAATAGTATTGATTTTTTTAATATTCGAATTATATTCGAATTTCGGAATTCGTTCCAACAGCCCTAACACACACACTACACCACACCCCTGGAGTGTCAGTCTCTTCCAGTGAAGGCCTCTGTACTGATAAAACGTTATTAAAATGATTCGGGTTCACACTGATACACGGAAGCGACAAAAGAGTCAGTATTATGTCTTCTCGAGCTCCAGAGCATGTGTTCTCGAGCTCTAGAGCGTGTGTTCTCGAGCTCCAGAGCGTGTGTTCTCGAGCTCCAGAGGGTGTGTTCTCGAGCTCCAGAGCGTGTGTTCTCGAGCTCCAGAGCGTGTGTTCTCGAGCTCCAGAGAGTGTGTTCTCGAGCTCCAGAGTGTGTGTTCTCGAGCTCCAGAGCGTGTGTTCTCGAGCTCCAGAGAGTGTGTTCTCGAGCTCCAGAGAGTGTGTTCTCGAGCTCCAGAGAGTGTGTTCTCGAGCTCCAGAGTGTGTGTTCTCGAGCTCCAGAGGGTGTGTTCTCGAGCTCCAGAGAGTGTGTTCTCGAGCTCCAGAGGGTGTGTTCTCGAGCTCCAGAGAGTGTGTTCTCGAGCTCCAGAGTGTGTGTTCTCGAGCTCCAGAGAGCGTGTTCTCCAGCTCCAGAGAGTGTGTTCTCGAGCTCCAGAGCGTGTGTTCTCGAGCTCCAGAGAGTGTGTTCTCGAGCTCCAGAGCGTGTGTTCTCGAGCTCCAGAGAGTGTGTTCTCGAGCTCCAGAGAGTGTGTTCTCGAGCTCCAGAGAGTGTGTTCTCGAGCTCCAGAGCGTGTGTTCTCGAGCTCCAGAGAGTGTGTTCTCGAGCTCCAGAGGGTGTGTTCTCGAGCTCCAGAGGGTGTGTTCTCGAGCTCTAGAGCGTGTGTTCTCGAGCTCCAGAGGGTGTGTTCTCGAGCTCTAGAGCGTGTGTTCTCGAGCTCCAGAGGGTGTGTTCTCGAGCTCTAGAGCGTGTGTTCTCGAGCTCCAGAGTGTGTGTTCTCGAGCTCCAGAGGGTGTGTTCTCGAGCTCCAGAGCGTGTGTTCTCGAGCTCCAGAGAGTGTGTTCTCGAGCTCCAGAGTGTGTGTTCTCGAGCTCCAGAGAGTGTGTTCTCGAGCTCTAGAGCGTGTGTTCTCGAGCTCTAGAGCGTGTGTTCTCGAGCTCTAGAGCGTGTGTTCTCGAGCTCCAGAGTGTGTGTTCTCGAGCTCCAGAGCGTGTGTTCTCGAGCTCCAGAGCGTGTGTTCTCGAGCTCCAGAGCGTGTGTTCTCGAGCTCCAGAGAGTGTGTTCTCGAGCTCCAGAGAGTGTGTTCTCGAGCTCCAGAGTGTGTGTTCTCGAGCTCCAGAGCGTGTGTTCTCGAGCTCCAGAGCGTGTGTTCTCGAGCTCCAGAGAGTGTGTTCTCGAGCTCCAGAGCGTGTGTTCTCGAGCTCCAGAGTGTGTGTTCTCGAGCTCCAGAGAGTGTGTTCTCGAGCTCCAGAGAGTGTGTTCTCGAGCTCCAGAGAGTGTGTTCTCGAGCTCCAGAGCGTGTGTTCTCGAGCTCCAGAGCGTGTGTTCTCGAGCTCCAGAGAGTGTGTTCTCGAGCTCCAGAGCGTGTGTTCTCGAGCTCCAGAGTGTGTGTTCTCGAGCTCCAGAGCGTGTGTTCTCGAGCTCCAGAGAGTGTGTTCTCGAGCTCCAGAGAGTGTGTTCTCGAGCTCCAGAGTCAATATTAAATCAAATCACAATAACTGAAGTGAATTGAAATAATAAAAAAGCGTAGCTTACCAGAAATTGTACCATGTAAACATTGTAACATGTTGTCACTAAACCTAAAAAAATTCAGTTTAGTTACTAAAAATGTTTTGACAATCACAACACACTTATTATAATGCAATATTTTTTTTTCATTGGGGAACACAGCCGTGAGGCGCCATTGCACTGAGATAAATCGCGTTGTGAGAACTCCCGGAAGCGGTAAGTGTACCCCTCAGGCTCGGTGGAACGTTCGAGGTGAATAAGGCGAATTCTGTTTTATTCTTATTCTTCGTGAAAATATGTTCTGCAAGATTCCTTAATAGCTTTGTTCGGGATGTTAAACTACTTTAGGAGCCCTAAGGACTGCCATGGTGAAAACATTATTTGAAATCTCCTTGTGAAATTTGCTAGAGTACGTATGGGCCAGTGTTTTGATTGCAGAAGAGTTCGACAAAGGATTACTAACACATAATAAAACACAACTCCAGGTATGTTTTTGATGAGGATATGACAATGCAAAATGGTTAAAATCTCTAAAAAGTCTATGTTGAATGATAAAGACCCTTTGTTAATAATTTACTTGGGAAAAAAAATGGGCAAAACTAAAATATAAGTACATAAAGCGATTAATCGATTAATCGTAAAAATAATCGACCGATTAATCGATTATCAAAATAATCGTTAGTTGCAGCCCTAAAACAGACACACACACACACACACACACACACACACACACACACACACACCTGACAACAAACCAGGCAATTATTAAATAATCATTCAGCACATCTCAACAATCACAGGGAATTAAAAACAGAAGCAGCCTGAGCATGAACATGCCTTCATGTAGTCAGACATAACGAATGATGAAGCAATAGTGTGTGTGTGTGTGTGTGTGTGTGTGTGTAACGTCACTCTTTTACTCGTCTCAGACAGAAACATCTCTCAAACACACCAGACAATACGAAGCAGCCGTCATGAGCCGAGATCACACACTTCAGACCCACAGCTGTCTCTGATCTCACACACACACACACAAGCTTCTCTCCCTCCGTCTGTGCATCAGCGCCACCTGCAGTTCAGGAGGAATCCTTCACGATCCCAGAGAACATGAGCAGAGCTTTCACATGCCGTGATTCCCTCATTCGACCGGAGTCTTCCAGGCTTTACTCTACTCTCGACCCCCTAACCCTCGACCCCTAACCCTCGACCCCCTAACCCTCGACCCCCTAACCCTCGACCCCTAACCCTCGACCCCCTAACCCTCGACCCCTAACCCTCGACCCCCTAACCCTCGACCCCGAGACACAGAAGTGCAGCATCTCTGTTCTAGCAGAACTCCTAACACAACACTGTCCACACGCAAGCCTCCACAAACATGAACCGCAGAAGAGATCCGAACAAGAGGTGTGTGTGAGACGTGATCTGTAGACATTTAACATCGATAAACTGCTTTCCTGATTAGCCATCGACTTCACGGAGACAACAGAAGACAACAGAAGACAACAGAAGACAACAGAGCCAACTTAATCTGGAACTGCATTACAGGGTCAATTCAGATCAAGAGACGCAACAAGTGTGTTAAAAAAAGAAACAGCCTGTATCTGCGTAACACACACACACACACACACACACACACACATCATCTACAGGTCAGCTCTAACACCAGTCAAACCCTATCCACACACACACACACACACACACACACACACACACCGTCTACAGGTCAGCTCTAACACCAGTCAAACCCTATCCACACACACACACACACACACACACAGGTCAGCTCTAACACCAGTCAAACCCTATCCACACACACACACACACACACACACACACACACACACACACACATCATCTACAGGTCAGCTCTAACACCAGTCAAACCCTATCCCCACACACACACACACACACACACACACACACACACACAGGTCAGCTCTAACACCAGTCAAACCCTATCCACACACACACACACACACACACACACACACACACACACACACACACCGTCTACAG